>NC_056745.1:805619056-805769056 GCF_019279795.1 Protopterus annectens
ATCTGCCTCTCTGTGGGGATTTAGAGTAAACCAGTTGCTGCACTTGGTGTTGTCCGGGGAGGCTAAATGATCACAGCAAGGACATAGACTCATAGGTGTTTACTAGGCTAACGACCATAAGGGGGGCTTTTTAAGCCTAACCATGCATCCAAGACTTCTGACAAGTTCTGGTGGCCTTGATAAGTGCAAGCAGGGGCTTGGGAGATGAAACATTTACAAGAAAGGGCATGGGAGATTAAACATTTACAGGTTGCCTGTGTCCATTACAGACATTGGTGCTAACCAGGGATGAATTCCCTGTTCCACATCCAGCTGTCCAAGTGACACTTGAATTGGGTTGGGGAGCAACTTTGTTTCACATATATGGGGAGCCTATACCAGAGATGGAGTATTCTCTGGGATACATACCTGTCTCTGCAGCAGGTCCTATTTATATCACAGGCAAGATTTAAAGCTTTATAATGAGTAATTCTGGTGCTGTTTTGTGGATATACAGAAGGTCCATCAGAGTGGGGTTTGACAATGCCCTGTATGCCAGCCATAGAGCTCTCCTTTGAAAGGAAATCTGATGTTTCACTACTACATATAGAGACTACTCGGGACTGAACAGAATGGATCTGTTGAGCTTGTCAGTAAGACAGCTGTTCCTCCCAGGAATGTGAGTTGCTATCAATAAGTGATGCAGAGCAATCTTCCACTGCACATTCTCATAGCTTCTCAACATAAAGGGTAGGACCTTGCTCCATCCTGCTTGATGATGCACCAAATTACAGTCATGTTGTTGGTTTGTATAGAAATCACCCCTGGGGTAAGAAATACTGTACTTCCTGCAACACAAGGAGGACTACTCTCATCACCAGGACATTGATATGAAGGTTGCCCTCTTGCTGCATCCTCCACAATAAAGCCACCCCCCACACACTCCAAGGAGTAGGTCTCAGTGGTTACCACCACTATAGGAAGTAGTACCAAAACGGTCTTCCTAAAAGAACCGAGGGGAAGTTGACCACCAGTGCAGTTGGACTTTTGCAAAGATGGGTGATTACTACGAGTTCAGAAAGATTATCTGTTACTTGTGACCAATATGCTCTGAGTAGTCATTGCAGCATTCTCATATAGAACCTATAATTAATCCATTAAGCTGTTTACTTAACAGCTTAGGCCACGGCTACAATTTGGCTCCTAGAAAACAACAAATTCTAATGACTTCTCATCTTCTCTTTGTCAATGATTTAAAACTGTATAGCTCATCAGATGAGGAACTGAAAGCACAGCTGCAGATTGTCAAAACATTTGTGGATGATATTAGAATGTCATTTGGTCTTGATAAATGTGCAAAAGCAACCTTTAAAGCAGGAAAACTGTAGTACTAGGAAAACATCAGTTTGGGACGAGAATGTGATATAAAAGAACTTGAGCAAGAGGGAGTGTATAAATACTTGGGAATTGATGAAGGATCAGCAATAAAACATGAACAAATGTGAATAAAACTCAGTAAGGAATATTTCAGAAGATTTAAATTAATCCTGAGAACAGCAATGACATCTAGGAACAAGATCCAAGCTATAAATCAATTTGCTCTTCCTGTCCTAATGTACAGTTTTGGAGTGACTGACTGGCCCCAAAAAGTGTTGGATAGGTTAGATATTAAAACAAGAAGGATGCTTCATGCTCCCCAAATGAGTTATAAAAATAAGTGTGTATCAAGATTATGTATTCCCTGTTCAGAAGGAGGGATGGGCCTCCTTGAAATTGATTACATGTATAGATCTGCCATCGTGGGACTCCACACATATCTACTGACCTCACAATATCCAAATGTAGTGAAAGTTTTGTAACATGAGGAGAATAAAACTTAAGATGACTTCTCTGCTTAATTTAGCAGAAGCATACCGACGTCAAGCAGGAATGGAAATCAAACCAGAAGTAGATAAAAAAAAAACAGGCAGCAACCGAATGTGCCAAAAAACAAAAGAAAGAATATAAGGTGAAGGACCAGATGAGAAGGCAAGAAATGTGGAAAGAAACATACATATATAGTTGCAAGTATAGAAAGATTCTGGAAGAACCTCATGTTGGTCAAGAACATATACAGGAATGGTTAAGGAGAGGTGAATTCAAACCAAGAAATGAAAGGTTATTATTGGCAGCCCAAGATAGTGGGCTATGTACACGCTGGTTTACATAGTCCATTGAACATGTGGGAAAAACAGACAAATGTAGGTTTTGTAAAACCACATTACAAACAATCCCACACCTTGTTGCTGGTTGCGACATACTAATAGCAGAAGGACTGTGCATAACAATGTGGTGAGACTGTTGCACTGGGGATTGTGCAAACATCATGGTATTGAAGTGGCTGAAAAACACTGGAAACATAAGCCACAAAACATCATAGAAAATGATGAAGTTTATATCACATGGGATCACCCATTACCAATAGTTCAAAAGATAGATGCTAGAATACCGGATACAGCAGTCCAAGAAAAGAAGTCAAAAGTGGCATTTGATCACTGAAATCGCCACACCCAGTGACTATAGTGTCTTGTGTACAGAGAGACACAAAGTCATAAAATACCAGGATCTGCAGGCAGAAACAACAGCAATGTGGAAGAAAGATACCCAGACAGTTCCAATAGTAGTAGAAGCAACGGGCCTTAAAAAAGAATTTACAATGTTGTTGTTGTTGTCTTTCGGCTTTTCCCGGTTAGGGGTCGCCACAGCGGAACTCTAGTCCGCTAATGATTGGCAGTAGATTTTCATGAACGCCGAGGTGCCAGCTCGACGTTCAACCTTCAGCGAAGGCATGCCCATTTACGCATGTCTTTCGAACGCCCACCCAACTGCGGGGTGGCTATGCAGACTCCACACAGAAGGCACTCCCCGCACTCCAGCCGAGAATTGAACGGGAGAACCACTTGCTGTGAAGCAGCAACGCTACAAAAAAGAATTTACAATCATATTTAGATATATTATCAGTCCATGTAACACCATATGAATTGCAGGAGGAGTCATTACTGGGCACATTACGGGTGCTGGGAAGAGAACTTTTGGCTGATGTCAAAGATTGAAACAATACTAATTTCATGAACTTTAATCATACTTTGACTTAGGAATGGGGTCCATTCCTGTCATCATATTAGAAACCCAAAAGATTTGGAGAAATTAGAAAAGAACTGAGCCAGTTGTACCTTTACTATGAAAGAAGCCATCAGCCCAGAACTCAAGAGGACTAGGACCACTGGTAGGGATGAAAACTGAAGGAGGTTCTGAATAGAATGTCTCAAGATCTAAACTTGTTCTGAAGGAAGAGAACCAATGCATGTAGTTGTGTCCAGGTGGCATCCTACGAAGTGAGTGGCTTGTGCTGGTTGCAGGTTTGACATTTTGTAGTTTTCTAGAGATGCCCAAGAACAGACAAGAGTAATCTTTGGCTTTGATCAGGGATTCTTTTGATGTGGCAGCAAAGAGTCAGTCATCTATGTGTGGAAAAGTACAGTTTTGTACCTACCATAAATGTAGATGTCCGATAGGAATGCATCTGCAGTCCTTACAAATGGGTTGTCCTGTCGTCAGGCAGCCCTTCGGTCGGCCGGATTCCAAAGTCTGGGTCTGGCCTCGGCTGGTGTCGCACTTCACCCGACGTCATAGCTGCAGTTATTCGGGTATAAAGGCATCAGCCGACGCCATTTTCCTCAGTGTTTCTTGCCCCAGATGCCAGGTGCCCTCTTGGAAGGCTAAATTTGGATAAATGCCAATGTTTCCAAATAGTAGAGAGCAAACACAAAAAATAAGCATGTATGTACATATATACAAACAAATACACCATAATAGATCCCCCCCAGCTAGCTATAAGTTGGGTAAATACCCTAGGAGTACCACAGAGGGGAAGGAGGGTGGGTAATCCTGACTGCAGATGCATTCCTATCGGACATCTACATTTATGGTAGGTACAAAACTGTACTATGTCCTTCAAGGATGCATCTGCAGTCCTTACAAATGGGTAGAATACCATAGCCAAACTAGGGGAGGAGGAAGAAGAAATTATGGTGTAGATAGGATCCCTTGCAAAACAGCAGTGGCAAAACCTGCTCGGGATCTAGAGTATAAAGGTAAATTATAATGCTTGGCAAATGTATGCACGGAGGTCCAAGTAGCAGCCTCTATAATGTCTTTGGTAGCCACTCCTCGTAAGAAAGCTGTGGTAGTGGCTGCAGCCCTTGTAGAGTGAGGCCTGATGTTCTCTGGAATTTTCTTTCCATGATAGGAGTAACAAAATCTAATGCAATTTCCTATCCACTTGGAGATTGTCTGTTTTGAAATTGCTTTTCCTTCCCTTCCTGTTGCATATGCTACCAGGTTGCATATGCTACCAGTAGCTGGTCAGTTGTTCTATTGCCCTTGGTCCTGTCCAGGTAGTAATGTAACTGTCTATGTACATCCAAGGTATGCAACAGTCTTTCTCCCCTGTTCTGTGGGTTGGGGAAGAATGTAGGTAGGTGGATAGCCTGATTTAAAGACACTCTGGATACCACCTTAGGCATAAATGTAGGATTTGTTCTCATGGACACTCTATCTTGATGGAAGATCAGGAAGGGTTGCACTGCCATTAATGCCTGTAGTTCAGATACCCTTCTTGCTGAAGTGATTGCCAGCAGGAAAGCAGTCTTCCATGATAAGTATTGTAAGTCTGCTGTTGCTGCTAGTTCGAAAGGAGGAAGTGTCAATTTTTCTAGCACAAAGTTCAAGTCCCATGCTGGCAATGGTGGTTTCCTAGGAGGTTTTACATTTTTAATTCCTCTCAGAAACTGCCTGAGCAGAGGATGTGAGAAGACAGGAGGATCCACTCTGTATTCTGCTGAAATAGCTGATGCATGTATCTTGATGGAAGAATAGGACAGGCCTGTGTGGAAGAGCTCTGCCAAGTATTCCAGGATGTTGGCTATGTTTACCAGTGACACATCTTCTCCCTTTGCAGTACTCCAAATGAGATATCTTTTCCATTTCGCTGCATAATTTTTTCTTGTTGAGGGTCTGTGAGCCTCAAGGATAATGTCTTTAACCCTTTGGGATAAATTTGGGTTAATTGATCTTATGTAATGTTCTAGGCAGTCAGCTGCAGAGTTTTCAGGTTTGGATGCAGGATGTTGTAGTTGTTCTGTGTTAATAGCAGTGGAACCAGGGGTAGTGTCCATATTTGTTCCCGAGACATGCTCCTTAGTAATGGGTACCAATGTTGCCTTGGCCAGTCTGGAGCTATCAGAATGATCCTTGGACGGTCCTCTTTGATCTTCAATAGCACCTTGTGCATCAAAGGAAGTGGTGGGAATGCATAGGCTGTCAGGTTTTTCCAACTGAAAGATAGGGAGTCCACCTTCCAAGCAAGTGGGTGGTACGTCCTTGTGCAGAATTTCTTTAGCTGGTGATTGCGTGGGGATGCAAATAAGTCTATTTCTGGCAGTCCCCATTTCCTTGTAATGTCTTTGAAGATGTCCGGATGCAGCATCCATTCGTGGGCATCCGTGGAAGTCCTGCTTAGTATGTCTGCTAGAATGTTTTCTTTTCCCGGTACAAAAATTGCTTGTAACTGAATGTTGTAGCTCAGAGCCACATTCCATAGGTCCAGTGCCATCCGGCATAGAGGGTATGAATGTGTGCCTCCCTGTTTGTTGATGTACCACACAACTGTGGTGTTGTCTGTCCTTATCATCAATTGACCTTCTAGGAGAAATGGTCTGAATGTCTGGATTGCCATTTTTACTGCCAGCATTTCCTTTAGATTTATGTGTAGGTGCAGCTGGTCTTGAGTCCATAAGCCTTGTATGCACTTGTCCAGCATGTGGGCCCCCCCAACCGAGGTCTGAGGCATCCGTCGTGATGGTTTGGCTTGGTTGAATGCTGTAGAAGGGCAATCCTGTGTTTGATTGACAGGCCTGTGCCCACCATAGGAACTCTTGCTTCAGGCATGGTATTATTGGAATTTTGGTTTCTAGGCTGTGCTTGTGTTGAGACCACAAATTCTTTAGGTACCACTGTAGCTTTCTCATATGTAGTCTGGCATGAGGGACCAGTATTATGCAGGATGCCATGAAGCCCAGGGCTTGCAGTACTTTTCTTGCTGTTAGATGGTTCTGCTTTGTTAATGCCAAGAAGTAGAGAGGTAGTTGCTCTTGTTTTTGTGCAGTTAGGAATGCCATTTGTTTTGATGTGTCCAGATCTGCACCCAAAAAGGTTATTCTTTGGGATGGTATCAGCCTTGACTTTTTTATATTGACTGTATATCCCAGGGCTTGTAACAGGTAAATGACTCTTTGTAAGTCTTCTGTGAGTTTGTTTTTGCTGTCCGCTTGTATCAGGCAGTCGTCCAGGTAGGGGTAAATTTGGATTCCCTGAAGCCTGCAATGCACAATTACTGATGCCAGGCATTTCGTGAACACTCTGGGTGCAGTAGATAAGCCAAAGGGCAATGCTGAGAATTGATAATGCTCTGATCCTGCAAGAAATCTGAGGTATCTTCTGCAAATTGGTCGTATGGGGACGTGCAGGTATGCCTCCTTGAGATCTAGAGTTACCAGCCAAGACTCCTTGCCCAGCATGGGAAGAAGCTGCTGTAGAGTCAGCATTTTGAATTTTGGAACAATGAGGAATGTGTTTAATGTGGACAGGTCGAGAATAGGCCTCCATTTGCTCTCCTTTCTTGGTACCAGGAAGAGTCTGGAGTAAAATCCCTTTCCTTGTTCCATAGATGGTACCTTTTCCACAGCTCTCATCTTTAATAATTGGTTTACTTGCTGTAGAGCTTCTGCCTTTTGATTCGGAGGTAGGTTTGGCATTCCTCTCTTTCCTGGTAGAGTATGGAGATGAAACCTGTAACCGTGGTGTATAGTTTGCAAAATCCACTTGTCCCTTGTGATGTAATGCCAGTTTTTTGAAAATAAAGTTAGCTTTCCGCCTAAGGGTGCTTCTAGTTGTTCCCTGGTAGGCGGTGCCAGAGCCAAGTCACTGTGATTGTCCTGTTGCAGTGGTGGTGGCTGCGTCTGTGCCTCGCTGGTTGTTACCCTGCCACTGGCGTCCCCTGTAGGCACCCCTGGATTGGTTTCTGCCTCTTGAACGCCTATTCCTGCCTCTCTGTGCTTTAGAGGAGTCTGGAAAGGACCAGTTTTTGGAGGGCCAATTCCTGCTAAACCTTGGAGGCTGGACCTGTAAGAAATCTTTCACTGTTTGTACAGATTTTGCCTTCTCTTCCATCTTCTTCAGTACCTGTTGTGCAGGAGAACCAAATAAATTGGCCTTGTCCATGGGAGCATCTAATAGTTTTGATTTGACATGGTCCGGTAAGGCCTGCTCTTTCAACCATGCATGCCTTCTGATAACTGTGCCAGTCATGGCTGATCTAAAGGAAGCCTCCAGTGCATCATAGCCGCATTTTAAAGAATGGTTACTGACTTGCTGAATGTTATGTACCATTTTCTGAACATACTTCTTATCAAAAGGTTCATCAGAGGACAGTTTTTTAGTTAACTGGTCTAGCATAAATTCTTGATATTGGATCATATGAAATTGACAGTTCAAAGCCCTAGCTGACAGAGTAGCAGAAGTGTAAACTTTTTTACCCCATCTCTCTAAGGATCTGGATTCCCTTTCGGAGGGCAGGGGATTTTTAGTAGAGGTAGTTGCTACAGCCTTAGGTCCCTGGGAGATAGTCTCGGGATCTGCAAAAGGAGCCTTGTATAGATGGTGATGTGTGTCCGGGACCCTGTAGAACCTATCGGGCTTAGCAGGGGCCGGAGGTAATGAATCAGGAGCAGTACAAGCATCATTAAATGCATCATCTACAACAGAAAGAACTGGAGGTATAGCTAAAGGCCTATGTTGTGGTAAATGCAGAAAGGTTCTAAGCCTTTTCCTGGAGTCTGAGAAATCTTGGCCCTGCCACTGAAATTGTTCCCTCATAGCATGCAAGGTTTCCCCAAAGGAAAATTCCTCAGGTGGAGAGGCAGAAGGAATGGACTCTTCAGCATCAGAGTCTTCGTAAGGGGAATAAGGAGCCTCTGGAGGGTCTGTATTATCTGTATCATCAGAGGAATCCATCTGTGGACACTGGCTCAGGGGGCTCTGCTCTAGGTCTCTTCTCTGGAGGTGGATGAGAGGCCCTGTCTGGATGAGGCTGGGATCCCCGGATTAAAGAAATGAGATCCTCTGCTAGAGAAAGCATTTGGGTACTGGAGCTGGGCCTGTGAGAGGGGGTCTTAACAGGCACAGTTTTTGTAGCTTTAGCTGCTTTAGCCCTGGCAAAGGCCTTAATGGACATGGCTGCAGGAGGCCTAGCAGCTCCACGTGCAGGGGTGGAAATATCCAAGGGAATAGTGTCAGATAATTCCTGAGAAACCGCAACTGCAGGTTGGATTTCAGATGCCGATTCCACCAGGTTAGAAGAGGCCTCGGTAGAAGGCATGTTTTCGGCTGAAGGAAGAACCGCTTGCTCGGTTTCAGCCGAAACCGAGACACTCGCGGTTGGCTTAACTGCGGTTTCGGCCGAAACCGCGGACCACGAGTGTCGGTCCTTTTCCTTGCGTTTTTTGGATATTTGTGAAGTCGGAGGATCCGACGGCATAATATAAGCAAAATCAGAGCCGAAAAACTGTTCTGCAAATTCCGACCGACGTCTAAGCGTCCGTCGGTTAAAAGAACCACAGGCTTGACAAGCTACTACGTCGTGGTCCGGGCCTAAACAAGGTAAGCAGTAAGAGTGGAAATCTTTATGAGGTATTTGTTTCCGACAAGTTAAACAGTTATTCACTTTTTCTGACATTGGATGAGGCAAGAAAGAGTCCCCAACGGGGTACTTAGCTTTGTAGAAGTCTTCGAAGTAGTATTCGGTAGTAGTAATCTCTGGTTCTGACCGACCGGCACTTGCGAACAGCTTCTGCTTCGGGTGCCACGCAGCAAGAAAGACTGAGGAAAATGGCGTCGGCTGATGCCTTTATACCCGAATAACTGCAGCTATGACGTCGGGTGAAGTGCGACACCAGCCGAGGCCAGACCCAGACTTTGGAATCCGGCCGACCGAAGGGCTGCCTGACGACAGGACAACCCATTTGTAAGGACCGCAGATGCATCCTTGAAGGACATCATGGAAATCCCCCTGCAGCTTCAGGTTAACTACTGCCACTGCCATGCACCTCATGAACACCCAGAGGGCTGTGGTAAAACTGAAGAGCAGGGCTCTGAATTGAAAGTGACTGGTTCCCAAATGGAAGTGTAAGTTTCTTCTAGATGCTTTGGCTATTTTGTTATGAAGTAAGCATCCTGAATGTTGACCAAGTACATCCAGTTGTTTACCTGTATATAAGACAAAATTGCTTGCACCATGACCATTTTTAAAGGGGTCTTGCTACATTCTGGATGATTCCACTTAGGTCCAGGATCGGCCTGAAGTTTTTTTTTTTCTTTGTAACTAAAAATTATGTTGTTGTTGTCTTTCGGCTTTTTCCGGTTAGGGGTAGTCACAGCGTAACTCCGGTCCACGAATGATTGGCAGTAGATTTTCACGAACACCGAGGTGCCAGCTCAACGTTCAACCTTCAGCGAAGGCACACCCATTTACGCATGTCTTTCGAATGCCGACCCAACCGCGGGGAGGACATGCAGACTCCACAAAGAAGGCACTCCCTGCACTCCAGCTGAGAATCGAATGGGAGAACCTCTTGCTGTTATGCAACAATGCTACTGCTGCTTTGTAACTAAAAAATGATATGAAGTAAAAAAAATGATCCTGTCTGATCATGTGGGACCTCTGAATGGCTCTTTTATCTGGAAGAGAGACAGAATTTTTTTCTGGATGCTTTTCACAGGTGGGGTGGCACATCCAGGAGCTGCTGATATGGTAGAGCAACAGAGTGAGAAAAGTAAATTATATAGCTTCTGGTTAATATGCTTCTCACACAAAAATCCTTAGTGATGGCCAGCTGTGCAGGACAGGTGGGGGTAGCAGACCCTGATTGTTTCCAGAGGGCAGCAATCTGCCAGCCATTCAGGGATGGTTAGGCTATCTGTCAGAGAAAGGCCCTTGATATCCCTGGTTTGGCAGACTTCCCTGACCTCTGGTTATGCATCCATTGAAGGATCTGCCTCTGCCAGGACTACCCCTATCAGATGTGGATTTAAAAAGTTGACGTTAAGACTTTTTAAACTATAGGGATTTGGATCCCTTTTTGTTTCTACTGCAAGATCATTGTGCGGTCTCTAATTTAATTCCTACGGCAGACAATGTCATCCCATCTTGTTTATACTTCTGCATCTTCTATTTAACATATAGACAAAATAATAAAGATCCATCATAAGGGGCTGGCATCTCATCATAATGCCTGAACATGCTCCATCTTGGAGCTCCATCAGCTGAATTATGCATAAGCTGCATTTACAAGCAAGTGATATTGAACATGGTGCCCAAGGTGCTTTCTAGCTGCTTCCAAGAGTCAGACATGGGTGATATTTTCAAATAAACTAGTGCTTGCTAGGCTGGTTCTCTCTGAAAATAGTTAATGTGGGTGGCATAGTTCAAGGTCCTGAGCACAGAGGTGCTTGAAGTATACGCCTGCTTCACCATCCTGCTCATTGCTGTACATTCCTTGTCGGGAGGGTGGGCAGTATCTGCATCCTCTGTCAACTATTTTTCAGTTGCCACTGCCACAATAACCCCTTGAACCAAAACAGTCTGTCCTTGGGACATCTGAGTATTATGCCCAGCTTTCTAGGAGCACTTTCAGATACATTGGGCTCCTGCCCTTCTCTCCTGGTGGCCAGGTCAATAAGGTGGTCCAGCAGAGGTACCATTCATGTAGTGCAGTGTGCCAAGCAATAAGTCTCAAAGAGGATCTCCTTGCCCGGACAGGGTAAGTCTGTGGTTCAAGATCGCCTCTGCTGGATGAGTTTAAAAATTTCACCGATTTGGTCTTGGCACTGAAGACTTCAAATCTGATTCACTCTCTCTCTCTTGGTCTTGTCAATTTCTGATTCTGCAGTTAGTAAGCCCTTGATAATGGCTCTGTTACATCTTTCTGCCTAGGGCTATTGACCAAAGGCCTTGCAGACCAAATAGTGGGTGACAGGTGGCAGATCCCCCAGGCATACAACACATAGTTCATGCATATCCTGAAGGAAAAGTTTACGGATGCACTGTGAACATTTTTTAAAACTTTTATCCTTGTACTCCAGAGTCATGGAAAAAAAAAAACAGACACAAAAAAGAAAAATATATAAAAATACAAGAAAGTATATTTATTATGTTTTAATGAAAAATGAGCTGGAGTAACTAGTTGCTGGTGTGACCACATTCGAACACTGAGGCAACATACAAGACCTGGGGCAGCTTCATCTACAGTTGCATTACTGTTAAGGAAAAAAATTAAAGGAGCTTGATGCTGGACCACTACTTTTGCTAGCTTGGATCTGACAAAAAAAAATCTAAAGACCTATCAGCTGACTGGACAGACAGGATGAACAGGATCCAGTATTAATCAACCAGTCTGGTGTCATATGTCAAGGAACATTTCTGGCACTGCTGAATTTGATATATTTGTAAGTACTATGGTGTCCTACTCATCACCGTAATACTAATTTGTATATTTGGGATATTTATTAATGGTATTAATTTTATTACTTGTTTTATCATATTTTTTTTTCTTTTGGGGGTGCACCTGCCTTCTCTGAAAGAGGCAGCAGTTCATTTCGATGTCATCATTTACTGAAAAAGAAGATAAAGAAGGATAAAGTTGAATTAATACAAATCTATGACTGTCACTTTTATTGAACATGGGCAACTGGAGGTGTTTTCCCCACACATTTGTTAGTGTAGTTCTCACTGAAATTAAAATTAAGTGTCATGACTTCCTACCCTTTTACCTTCAATGTCTTTACTGAAGAAGTCAAACAAGCAACCCCATAACTGCAGTGAAACTGCCAAACCTAAGCAAATAGAATAGTTTTTATTATTTCTCATTCATGATTTCAAAATAAGTAGCAAAAGAATGGATGTGCATTTCTGCCATTGAATATACCTTTAAAACAAGTAAGGAATACGTTGCAGATAAAATTAAACTGTTACAGACACTTCTCAACTTCTGCAAATAATACTTTCAATAGCAGACTTCTCCCTCAAGGTGGAGTGGGACTGCTGCTCTACTTCTTTCTTCTTCTTTCAGCTTTTCCCATTTAGGGGTCACCACAGCGGATCACCTGTCCGCTCATGATTGGCAGTGGAGTTTTACAGTGTTGAGTTGCCAGCCTGGCACCCAACCTTCCACAGAAGGCACAAACACGAGCACACTCACACCTAGGGCCAATTTAGTGTGTCCAATCCACCTACTGCATGTCTTTGGGATGTGGGAGGAAACCGGAGCACCCAGAGGAAACCCACGAGACCACAGGGAGGACATGCAGACTCCGCACAGAAGGCACCCCAGCCGAGAATTGAACCGGAGAAACTCTTGCTGTGAGGCGGCAATGCTAACCACTGCACCATCGTGACTTACCGATCAAAAATATCATTCCTATGGCAATTTTGCAGTTTGTCCATTTCACCAATGCTAGCGACATGAATATGTGTCATTAGCTAAAAGAATTAGTTATATTAATATACATTATTACTGATATGTTAATGTATATTTGCATGTGCTTTCATTTATAACACTATCACGTCTTTCACCAACACTTACTTCCTGCATGAATCTAGCCTTGTGGAAATGGTCTAACTGCAAAGTTGGCAAAACAGCAAAAGTCCCAATCAATAACTAGTTCAATAGTTCCCTCACCACGTGAGGTACATGCTGCTCTTGGAAAGGATCCATTGTAGAAGTCATGACAAATTTAGGAAATTTCTAATACATTAATAATATACAAGCTATTGTCAATGAACATATTAGAATGCTCTTTGCCAATGCTGTAAAAATGGCTCATTTACTTTTCTATTTCATTTATAACCAAGTTATACATATTGCTGACTGCAAACTTGATCAAATGTGCTAAACTCTGAAGATGGTAACGTAGCTGTAGCAACTACTATAAAAAAATGCTTCACATTAAAAACTGCACTTGCTTACAACAATTACAGAACACATTACTATTTAACATACTTAGAAGAAAATTAAATAGATCTTTGCAATGATCAGTACCCTACCTACCTACCTACCAAACTCTAGGAAATTTTAATACATATAAAAATGTCATTAATAATGAAGCAGTTATACCTAATATAAAACTATGGCTGTCTCTCTTGAACTTCTGTGACCCACCAGGCAAGCTGGATAGTAAGAATTCTCTGCAGATTATAATACTGGTCCCTGCACTGCCCTCATTCCTGGGGATCCCTGTTAAGGATGCTACTTCATCACCAACTTGGTCCAAATATTAATTTTTTTTCAAGGGGCCGCAGCAACCTCTTCAAGCCTGGCCCAGTATGATGTGTGCCATAGTTGGAGAAAGATTTTTGTCTCTCTATCACCATCTTGGAGTCCTACCCTGATCTCTAGGATGATGTTATTTTTGAAGCCAGGTTCAAAGCAGAATAAGTTATGTACAAAACTAAGACTTCTAGGGTATAAGCCACATCACCAAATCAAGCAGTTAATACCCTGCATTTACACCAAATAAGTGTCTAAAAGCCGGTGAATACACAAATGTTCAACTGCACATGCACCCACTTTGCGCCTGAAAGACTGTATAGAAACAGTGTATACACATGCACTTCTACTGGCTTGTATGAAGTTATAATACAACAGTTAAGATACTTGTACTGATGCACAGTAATACGATTCATGGAGCTATGTGCAGACAAGCATCATCTGCACAGGAATTTTACTTGAAGTAAAATTAATGAAACTGAGTGTGCGCTGCTGGTTACTGCTTTCATATTAACACTGACAGAAAGCCTCAACTAAAGCTAATTGTTTAAAATAGGCACAGTTAAAATAAGAATGGAAGGATTAGGTTCATAACATTGCTGTTTACCATGAAATGGCTTCAAAATTACTGGTAAGGTGAAAATGTTGCTGCAATTAATTACGGCATGTAATGACATTACTTGGCAAGACACCTTTTCTAATATACACCACTTTCAAAATGCTGAAGTCTTTAGTGCAGTCTATGATATCTGGCAATGGCAATAATCAGAAGCATGGTGCCCACATTTGTATTGCATTTTACCAAGTAAAAAGTACAGTTTTGTACCTACCATAAATGTAGATGTCCGATATGTATGCATCTGCAGTCCTAACATATGAGTTGTCCTGCCTCAGGCAGCCCTTCGGTCGGCCGGATTCCAAAGTCTGGGTCTGGCCTTGGCTGATGTCGCACTTCACCCGACGTCATAGCTGCTGGGGTATAAAGGCATCAGCCGACGCCATTTTCCTCAGTGTTTCTTGCCCCAGATGCCAGGTGCCCTCTAGGAAGGCTAAATTTGGATAAATGCAGATAATTCCAAACAGTAGAAAGCAATATATATATATACATATATACATACAAACAAATACACCATAATAGATTCCCCCAGCTAGCGAAAAGAGGGGTAAGTACCCTAGGAATACCACAGAGGGGAAGGAGAGTGGGTAATCCTGACTGCAGATGCATACCTATCGGACATCTACATTTATGGTAGGTACAAAACTGTACTATGTCCTTCAAGGATGCATCTGCAGTCCTAACATATGGGTAGAATACCATAGCCAAACTGGGGGAGGGGGCACTAAGATAATGATGGTGTAGTTAAGATCCCTTGCAAAACAGCAGTTGCAAAACCTGCTCGGGATCTGGAGTATAAAGGAAGATTATAATGCTTGGCAAATGTATGCACGGAGCTCCAAGTAGCAGCTTCTAAAATGTCTTTGGTAGCCACTCCTCGTAGGAAAGCTGTAGTGGTGGCTGTAGCTCTTGTGGAGTGAGGCCTGATATTTTCAGGAGTTGTCTTTCCATGAAAAGAGTAGCAAAATCTAATGCAATTTCCTATCCATTTTGAGATTGTCTGTTTTGAAATTGCTTTTCCTTGCACTCCTGTTGCATATGCTACCAGAAGCTGGTCAGTTTTTCTGCTGGCCTTAGTTCTGTCCAGATAGTAGCGTAATTGTCTGTGCACATCCAAGGTATGTAGTATTCTTTCCCCCCTGTTCTGTGGGTTGGGGAAGAATGTAGGTAAATGAATAGCTTGGTTCAATGATACCCTGGAGACCACTTTTGGCATAAAAGTAGGATTAGTTCTCAGAGACACTCTATCCTGATGGAAGATAAGGAAAGGCTGTACTGCCATTAATGCCTGTAACTCAGATACCCTTCTTGCTGAAGTGATTGCTAGCAGGAATGCAGTTTTCCAAGATAAGAACTGTAAGTCTGCTGTTGCTGCTGGTTCAAAAGGGGGAAGTGTTAATTTTTCCAGCACAAAGTTGAGATCCCATGTAGGTAGAGGTGGTTTCCTTGGAGGCTTTACGTTTTTGATTCCTCTCAAGAACTGCCTGAGTAGAGGATGAGAGAAGACAGGAGGATCCATGTTGTACTCTGCTGAAATTGCTGATGCATGAATCTTAATGGAGGAGTAGGACAGGCCATTGTGGAACAGTTCTGCTAAGTATTCCAGGATGTGTGCTATGTTTGCCAATGAGACATTTTCTCCCTTTGCTGCACTCCAAATGAGGTATCTTTTCCATTTGGCTGAATATGTTTTCCTTGTGGAGGGTCTGCGTGCCTCCAGGATAATGTCCTTAACCCTCTGAGATAAATCTGGTTGATTTTGTTTTATGCAATATTCCAAGCAGTTAGCTGCAGTGTTTTCAAGTTTGGATGCAGGGTCTTGTAGTTGTTCTGTGTTAGAAGTAAGGGACATAGAGGTAGAGGCCATGAGTGTGCCCGAGACATGCTTCTCAGTAGCGGGTACCAATGTTGTCTTGGCCAGTCTGGAGCTATCAGGATTACCTTTGGCTGTTCCTCTCTGATCTTCAGTAGGACTTTGTACATCAAAGGAAGAGGTGGAAATGCATATGCTGTCAGGTTTTTCCAGCTGAAGGAAAGGGAGTCCACCCTCCAGGCAAGTGGGTGGTATACTCTTGAGCAGAATTTCTTCAATTGGTGGTTGTGTGGGGAGGCAAACAGGTCTATCTCTGGCATTCCCCATTTCTTTGTTATGGTTTTGAAGATATCTGGATGCAGCATCCATTCGTGAGCATCCGTGGTAGTTCTGCTTAAGGTGTCTGCTAGTGAATTTTCTTTTCCTGGTACAAATCTGGCCTGCAGTTGAATGTTGAGATTCAGGGCCAAATTCCACAGGTCCATTGCCATCCGGCATAGAGGATATGAGTGTGTACCTCCCTGTTTGTTGATGTACCACATGACTGTGGTATTGTCCGTCCTTATCAGCAGGTGACCTTGTTGGAGGAATGGTCTGAATGCCTGGATTGCATGTTTCACTGCCAGCATCTCCTTTAGATTTATGTGTAGATTCAGCTGGTCTTGGGACCATAGGCTTTGTATACACTTGTCCTCCATGTGTGCCCCCCAGCCTAGGTCTGAGGCGTCCGTGGTGATGGTCTGGCTTGGATGTGGTTTGTGGAAAGGCAATCCTCTGTTTATCTGACAGGCCTGAACCCACCACAGGAATTCTTTTTTCAGGCATGGAATTATTGGAATCTGGGCTTCTAGACTGTGCTTGTGTTGAGACCATACATTCCTTAGGTACCATTGCAACTTTCTCATATGCAGCCTGGCATGAGGGATCAATATTATGCAGGATGCCATGTAACCCAGGGCTTGCAGGACTTTCCTTGCAGTAAGCTGAGTTTGTGTTGTTAATGCCATGAAATAGACTGGTAGTTGCTTTTGTTTTTCCTCTGTGAGAAAAGCCATCTGAGTTGTTGTACCCAGTTCTGCACCCAAAAATGTTATCCTTTGGGATGGTACTAGCCTTGACTTTTGAATGTTGACTGTGTATCCCAAGGCTTGCAACAGCTGTATGACATTTGCCAAATCTTTTGTTAATTTTGTCTTGTTGTCCGCTTGTATTAGGCAGTCGTCCAGGTATGGGTAAATTTGAATTCCCTGAAGCCTGCAATGAGCAATTACTGATGCCAGGCATTTCGTGAATACTCTGGGCGCAGTAGATAAGCCAAAGGGCAATGCTGAGAATTGATAATGCTCTGATCCTGCAAGAAATCTGAGGTGTCTTCTGCAATCTGGTCGTATAGGGACGTGCAGGTATGCCTCCTTGAGATCTAGAGTCACCAGCCAAGACTCCTTGCCCAGCATGGGAAGAAGTTGCTGTAGGGTCAGCATTTTGAATTTTGGAACAATGAGGTATGTGTTCAGTGCGGACAAGTCGAGAATAGGTCTCCCGGTACAAGGAATAGTCTGGAGTAAAATCCTTGGCCTTGTTCCATAGGTGGTACCTTTTCTATAGCTCTCATCCTTAGTAAGTTGTTGATTTGTTTCAGAGCCTCTGTTTTTTGGCTTGATGGTAGGTTTGGCATTCCTCTCTTTTTTGGTAGAGTGTGGAAGTGAAACCTGTAGCCCTTGTCTATTGTTTGTAAAGTCCATTTGTCTCCTGTAATGCAATGCCAGTTGTCTGAAAATAAGGCTAGCTTTCCGCCCAAGGGTGCTTCCAGTTGTTCCCTGGTAGGCGGAATCAGAGCCAAGTCATTGTGTCTGTCCTGTGGAAGTGGTTGTAGTTGCAGCAGTGGCAGTACTTCTCTGGTTGGCAGGTTGCCACTGACGTCCCCTGTAGGCACCCCTAGATTGACCTCTGCCTCTTGGGCGTCTATTTCTGCCTCTCTGTGCTCTGGAGGTGTCTGGAAAGGACCAATTCTTCGAAGGCCAATTTCTGCTAAACCTCGGTGGTTGGACCTGTAAAAAATCCTGGACTGTTTGGACAGATTTTGCTTTTTCTTCCACTTTCTTTAGAACCTCCTGTGCAGGGGAGCCAAACAAACTTTGTTTCTCCATAGGGGCATCTAGGAGTTTTGACTTAACATGGTCTGGTAAGGATTGCTCTTTTAACCAGGCATGCCTTCGAATCACTGCTCCAGTCATAGCTGATCTAAAGGAAGCCTCCAGTGCATCATAGCCACATTTTAAAAAAATGATTACAGACCTGCTTAGAGTTATGTACCAAATCCTGAAGGGACTTACGGTCTATAGGTTCAGGAGAGGACAGTTTTTTATTTAGCTGGTCTAACAAAAATTCCTAGTACTGAATCATGTGAAATTGACAGTTTAAGGCCCTGGCCGAAAGAGTAGCAGATGTATAAACCTTTTTACCCCATCTCTCTAATGCTCTAGATTCCCTTTCAGAGGGAAGAGGGTTTTTGGCAGAGGCAGCTGCCACACCTTTAGGGCCCTGTGAAATGGTTTCTGGGTCTGCAACATGAGCCTTATACAAGTGGTAGTGTGTGTCCGGGACCCTGTAATATCTGTCAGGCTTGGCAGGGGCCAGAGGAAGAGAGTCAGGGGCAGTACTGGCATCATTATATGCATCATCAACAACTGATAGTACTGGAGGAATGGCTAAAGGCCTATGCTGTGGTAAGTGTAAAAAAGTCCTTAGCCTTTTCCTTGAATCTGAAAAATCCTGGCCCTGCCATTGGAAGTGTTCCCTCATAGAGTGTAGGGTTTCCCCAAAGGAAAATTCTTCAGGAGGAGAAGCAGAAGGAATGGAGTCTTCTGCATCAGAATCCTCATAAGGAGAATATGGGCCTTCCTGATGGTCTGAAATATCCGAGTCATCAGAGGAATAGTCTGTAGAGACAGGTTCAGGGGGTTCAGTCCTAGGCCTCTTATCTGGAGGAGGTTGAGAGGCCCTGTCTGAGTGAGGTTGGGATCCCCTGATCAAAGAAATAAGATCCTCAGCCAGGCTGAGTATCTGGGAACTAGAGGAAGGCCTGTGTGAGGGAGCTTTTGTAGGTAAGGCCTTAGAAGATTTGACTGCTTTAGCCCTGGAAAAGGCCTTGATAGACATAGAAGCAGGGGGTCTATCAGCCCCACGTGCAGGAGTAGACATGTCTAAAGGAATAGTGTCTGACAAATCCTGGGAGCCTGCTTCTGCAGCAGTAATTTCAGTAGCCGATTCAGCCATGGTCTGTGAGGCCTCGGTTATCAGAGGCATGCTTTTGGCCGAAGGGAGAACCAAGGACTCGGTTTCAGCCGAAACTGAGACACTCGTGGTTGGCCAAACTGTGGTTTCAGCCGAAACCGCGGGCCGCGAGTGTCGGTCCTTTTCCTTGCGCTTTTTAGCTAATTGAGTAGTCTGAGTCTCCGACGGCATTTTATATGCAAAAGCGGGACCGAAAAACTCTTCTGCAAACTCCGACCGACATCTAAGCATCCGTCGGTTGAAGGAAGCACAGGCTAGACAAGCTGATACGTCGTGGTCTGGGCCTAAGCAAGGAAGGCAGTAAGAGTGGAAATCCTTATGAGGTATTTGTTTCCCACAAGTTAAACAATTATTTACTTTGTCTGACATCGGCTGAGGCAAGAAAGAGTCCCCAACAGGGTACTTAGCTTTTTTAGAAGTCTTCGGTAGTAGAAATCTCTGGATCTGACCGACCGGCACTTGCGAACAGCTTCTGCTTCGGGCACCGCGCGGCAAGAAAGACTGATGAAAATGGTGTCAGCTGATGCCTTTATACCCCAGCAGCTATGACGTCGGGTGAAGTGCGACATCAGCCGAGGCCAGACCCAGACTTTGGAATCCGGCCGACCGAAGGGCTGCTTGAGGCAGGACAACCCATATGTTAGGACTGCAGATGCATCCTTGAAGGACATCATCAGTAAGGTGCTGTGACCAGTTTTTCCCTTCCCTTATCCCTCTTTAGAGGCCTGCAGTGCAAAATACATGTTCTTTAAGTCTCTACTGTGCAAAGAAGTTTTTTTAAAAAACAACAGAAAGTAACAACACAGATGAAATGATGAACCAGGACTTTTAGCTGCATCACTATTTTCTTGCATTGCATAATGTTGCAGTACTGCTTAGATTACCATTATGCTTCAACTCAGTAAGAGAAAGACTACACTAGTAACTGCATAGCTTGATATTAATAGGGAAAGAGCTAACAATATGATGTCTTGTGGAAGGAGTAAAGGCAGACAGAATGCAACTGCACATAGTACCACAGGAGGTGGACCCTTCACTGTCCAAAGCTTAACATAGATGAAGAGTGCCTTCTTCCTGTGAAGGGATGACTATGACACAAAGGATGAGGGCAATGGGTTCATTCAAGGTAGAGTGGATACCAGGAATTTGCTATGATTTCATCATCCACACAATGGTGGTACAGAAGGTCAACATTTGCAGTAATGGGAAATGTACAGCTTGATATGTTCAATATCTGCATATAAAATTGAAATGTTTCCTCATCAGGTACTTCATAAGTATCAGCATTAGCATCAGAAGAGCAGACAGCATATGAAAGTGTGGGCATAATACCTGTCTTAGTAATTCATTTATTTTAAATCAACTACATTATTCAGATAATTATGCACTTTTTTACAAGTGCAGAACCCCAAACAATCACATCCTGTGGTGAAATCCTCTGATGGTTTGAAGTCCCAGAAATAGTGGTGGAATTACTGCAAACTATTCACTTGGACCGAATGATACAAGTACAAACAGTGTAAGAGGGGTTCCCAGTGTGAGTAGGTGTGCATCACGGTTCAGCTCTGATCTCCCTGCTGTTCATACTGGGAATGGATTACATTAGCAAACAGGGTGAAGAAGACAGATCAACAAATTTGCTGTATAATTTCACAGGTTGTTACTATGCTAATGACCACTACAGCCCTTATAAGCCTAAGCACCCTAAAACATCTGGGTACTGAGTGTTAAGGGTGTCTATATGGATGGTGTGGCATTACAGGTAGACTCTGAACAAGAACTTCAGCAAAGGATAGGGGAATGGAATACAAAACTGAAGGCATGTGGGATGAAACTGTGCACAGATAAGACCTTTGCAATGGCAACAAATGGGAGAAAATCAGAAGATGAGAACTGAGACATAACTGAAAATAGCTGAACAGGTTAACAGTTTCAGGTATCTTGGATGGGTGGCGGAGGAGAAGGGAAGTCTGAATGAGGAGTCAAAGCTGGAATTAGAAGGGCTGAAGACAACTTTCACAGAGTGCAAGGGGTAGTGCATGACAGAAAAATGCCGGAGAAACAGAAAAGTAAGGTGTACAAAGCAGTGGTGTGACTAGTACTACTGCATAATACAAAAACCTGGGCAGTGAAGGCAGAGTAGTTGAGGAAGCTAGAAGTGATGGAGATGAAGTGCCTGAGATGGGTGGTAAAATACACACTGTAGGACAGATGAAGAAATGAGGACATCAGAGCAGAAGCACAAGTAGCTCCAACTGCAGAGAAGGTCAAAAGAGGAATTACAGTTGTGTAAGAACATAACAGTATATGTCCTATTGATCCTTGTTGCATTATTCCAATACTGATGGGTTATCCTGTACAAGGTAACCTGATGACTGTCCAGCATACCAAAGCCAAAGCCTTTGTGATGTGTGTATATCCAGTGTATGATCTCAATCTGTTGGCACAGGGGTACATAAGTAGATGTATTAGTATGTATTGGTACAAGATCCCCAGAGCCTGGAGAAGCCTAAGTATAAATAACAAAGTAGTAGTCCAGCTAATAGTGCAAAGTGGATGGAGGGAGGGATGTGACACTGGAACAGTGATCAGTTAAGACATCTACTGTTATATTAAGTCCTTACACAATTGTACTATGTCCTCCAATGGAACACTGCTGCAGTATTCCAGTACTGAATGGTGATTCCCAAAGGTAGAGATTATTAATGGTGGACAGTCTGGAGAGAAAGGGAAGATCTAGCAAAGGAAGTTCTAGACCTGGAAAACACATCTCCTCTATAGTGTTTAGTAAAGGTGTGAACTGATGATGAGATGTCTGCTTCCAGAACAGATCTGGAGTCAATGCCTTTGAAGAAAGCTCCAGATGAGAAGGCTGCTATAGAGGACTGAGTCTTCATGGTTGACATCAGGAATCTGGCATGCAAGGAGTAACAGAAGGAGATGGCCTTAGAAATTCAGTTAGAGGTGGTCTGTTTGGAGACAATATTGCCCAATTTACACTCCTGCAAGAAAACAAAAGAACTGTTCTCTTTTCACGAAAGCTTTTGTCCTGTTCAAGCAGAAACGTAACTGTCTGTGCATACCCAAGGAATGGAAAAGGTAAGAAAATGGATGGCCTGGTGGACATAATTAATTTACTACCCCATCACCTTATGTTCAGAATCCTCCCAATTAGCCACAGTTTCATTTCCCTAGAATGGGCACAGTTTTTTTTTTGTCATCCGAGTCGGACAATTTAGGGCTGTGAAGGCCAAGGTGGTAGAAGCGCAGACCTTATCATACCTGTCTGTGTCCCTACTCTCTGCATCTGATGGCAACACATTAAGCCCACCAATCCTAATTAGTGGAGATGGAGAAACAGAAGGGTTCACCCAAAGGTTTTTTTTTTTTTGTACAGAAATTTCATGTCATTAGGGACCTTATAAAAACTGTCAGATGTTTTGGGGAGTTAGAGGCTGGGAATCAGAGGAGGAAGAAGTGAATGCAAAGGCATAGGTTTAGGAGCCCCATACCACAAAAGCAAGTAATAATACATTTTTTGCACATTACTTCATCATCCAAAACAAGCTGTTCTGGAGAATCTACATGAGATGAGGAATTTGAAAAATCCTCATCTGAATCCGATTCTTCCAGCTTCTTAGATGAAGACTCATGCTGTCTCTTGGGGGGCATGGGAAGGAGTTAAGAGGAGGAAAGAGGTTTCAAGAGATAAAATGGCCTTGAGAACATTGGTACCCTGATAGACCTTGATTAAGGCACCAAGTGCCTCTTCCCTATCCCTAACAGGGATTTGAGGTATGCCTCTAACTCTCTGAAATTATCACATCAGATTCTTCCTTTTCTACCATCACTTAAACCTAGTCTTTTCAGACATGTGGGGAATCAGAAACTCTTCCGGCCCCTGGTGGGCTTGCTGTAGCAGATGTCTGAGAAGTAGTTGGATGTACCATGCAATTCTGCTGCTAAGAGGGGGAAGTGTGACTGTGGTAGGCAGATACCTTATACAGAATCAGAATGGGCAGCTGAAGATTCAGCAATACACTTTTCTGATCTTCCTTTTAGTTGCAAGCAGGACTTCTGAGGAAGAGGGTTGGTTTGCACAAGGCAATTCAGACACTGGGTCTTTAATTAGGAATTTAAGAAAGAAAGTCTGGTACAAAAGGTTTTTGGGATGAATGATAGTCAAATATTGCAAATTATGTAATAGCGTTCAGCCCCTAAACAAAACAGACACTAGGAGTGTCTATCTTTATAAGGTATCTGCCTACCAGAATCACACTTCCATCTCTTAGCTGACATTAACAATTTTTTTTTATAAAAGACAATAAAATAAGGTTCTCCAACAGGACACTTATCTGGGTATGTGTAGGCAATGGTAGCAGCAATGCTGATGTGGTCAACAGACTTTCAATAGCAAAGATATTTGGACTGGCAGCAAGACAGTCTGAGGATCTTATGCTTATATGCCCACTTATGTACCCAAATGCCTGAGGACTGATATATGGTGCATCAGGAAGGTTTTGGATTTGGTGCACTGGCTGGATGTCAAGTTATCTTGGGCAGGATAACCCATCAATATCGGAACACTGCAACAGTGATCCAAGGAAGGACAACCCTAATTATTCTTCACTTTCACCTAGAAACCACCTCTCTTTTTTTGTGATCATTTATGCCCTCAACAATTCAAATAATTAAGACAGTTATTAAGGGATTTTTCCACAAACAAAAAGCATTCCCCAGACAAAAAAAACAAAACTATTTACTGTGTAGTAGTTAGATAAAACTTGCTCTGCATTATAACACAACTTAAATAATCTGGTGCTCCTACCTCTGTGGACAGCAGCTCAATAAAACAGCCCTTGCAGAATCAGCAAAATGAAGTACAGTAGATGGAGTATGATGTAAATTGTTACAGGAGGCAAATACATATAAAAGCTACTTTACAGATGTATTCTGTAGGAAAACAACAGCCAATACTCTGGAAAACAGGACTTCTCTCACAACATGAAATTACCTCATGCCTCTCAACCTATTTGTGCAAGAAATCTGCACAAAACCTAAAATAATGGTGGAATAAAGATCAAAACTAGAGACAGATTTTAAATACTGCTCTAATAAACTTGGAAAGTAGCTAAAACAGGATTTCTGTTGGCATGTATTTTCAGAAGGATATGAGTATGAAACTCAAACGTATGTCATTATTTATTGACATTGATCCTTGCCAGAAAATCAGTTATTTGATGCAGAACAGACAAAACTTCTTTCAGCTGCTCCCGTTAGGGGTCGCCACAGCAGATCAACCGTTTACATTTCTTCCTGTCCTCTGCATCTTGCTCTGTCACACCAACCACCTGCATGTCCTCTCTCACCACATCCATAAACCTTATCTTAGGCCTTCCTCTTTTCCTGTTACCTGGCAGCTTCATCCTTAGCATCTTTATCCCAATATACTCTGCATCCCTCCTCAGCACATGTCCAAACCAATGTAATCTTGTCTCTGTAGGTTTGTCTCCAAACCTTCCAACCTGGGCTGATCCTCTAATATACTTATTCTTAATCCTGTCCATCCTCGTCACACCCAGTGCAAATCTTAACATCTTCAACTCTGCCACATCAAGGTCTGACTCCTGCCTTTTTGTCAATGCCACTGTCTCCAACCCATACAACATAGATGGCCTCACTACCCTCTTGTAGACCTGCCCTTTCTCTCTTACTGGTACTTGTCTGTCACAAATCACTCCTGACACTCTTCTCCACCCACTCCATGCTGCCTGTACTCTCTTCTTCACCTCTTTACCACATTCACCATTACTCTGAACTGTTGATCCCAAGTATTTAAACTCATCCACCTTCGCCACCTCACCATTCCTCTATCCTCCCTCTCATTCACACACATATATTCTGTCTTAGTCCTGCTGGCCTTCATTCCTAGCATATCTCCACCTCTCCAGGGTCTAAACTATGAAGCAAAGAATCTGGACATCTTGCGAAAACCTGAATAGCTGACAGGTATAAATTACCTTTCAGTGATTGAATGCAACTCCGAAGTATAAAGTAACATGTCCCATATAGTCAAGTTAATGTGTTGACAAACAAAGACTGTGACTGAAAAGCAAGAATGGTCAGTTAAACACTGAACAGCATTTTCTAACACAAGCAGATGACCCTGAAGACACTCCTACTCATTTAGGTGAACCCCCAACCTATTGTGTAACATGGGTGTTTAGGTAGATTTGCTGCAATTAAAGGAAAGGGCACTGACAAGTAAGGATGTGAAGCTAAGCAGTGGATGGAGAAAGCAAAAATAAGAAAAATGTGATACTACCTGAAGTAATGCTATATTCTAAGGAACTTAACCAAGATAAATTAATTTTCATTTTACTTGATTTACTTTGACTTTTCTGCTATACCTTACCTCTTACCTATCCCATCATTAGTAAAGTACAGTTTTGTACCTACCATAAATGTAGATGTTCGAAGATCCACATTGCTGCAGTCCTAACACTTGGGTAGTCCGCTGTCCCTCGGTCGGCCCGAATATCAGAGTATAAGGCTGACGTCGGTCAAGGCGCATTTGACTGACATCAGAACGTCAGGGTACAAATGCGCATGACCGACGTCATATCCTCAGTCTTTTCTTGCCCCAGATGTCAGAAGACCCTAAAAAGAAAGGTCAAAACCCATAGACAACAACTAAACAACCAACCAGCCTAACACCAAAAATATGTACAATATATACAATATATACAAATAAATACAATTATACCTCAGATGGATAACCCAACCCACACAACCACCTCAAACTACAGAGGGGAAGGAGGGAGGGTAAATTGGACTGCAGCAATGTGGATCTTCGAACATCTACATTTATGGTAGGTACAAAACTGTACTATGTTCTTCATCTCACATTGCTGCAGTCCTAACACTTGGGTAGAATCCCAAAGCAGAGGTAAGGGAGGATGGCTAAACTATAATGAAGCAGGAGCTGCCAAAATGTCCTGCAACACAGCAGTGGCAAAACCAGCCCTGGATTTAGAGTACAGTGGAAGGTGGTAATGCCTAGAGAAGGTATGCACTGAACTCCAAGTGGCTGCCTCCAAAATATCCTTAGTAGCCACCCCCCTCAAAAAGCTGCTGAAGTGGCAGTAGCCCTAGTGGAATGAGGCCTAATCCCAGCTGGAATCTCTTTGCCATGATGGGAATAACAGAAAGCAATGCAAAATCCAATCCACTTAGAAATAGTTTGTTTTGACACGGCTTGCCCTGAGAGCACAAAGCAAAAGAAACTAATAACTGCTGAGATTGTCTGAACCCTTTAGTTCTGTCCAAATAATATCGCAACTGCCTGTGTACATCTAAAGTGTGCAAAATCTTTTCCCCTTTAGTTTGGGGATTTGCATAAAAGTAGGCAAATGAATAGTTTGGTTTAAAGCCACACTAGAAACCACTTTAGGCATAAAGGAAGGATTAGTGCGTAAAGATACCCTATCCTTATGGAAAATTAAGAAAGGCTCAACTGCCATAAGGGCCTGCAATTCAGAAACCCTTCTTGCAGAGGTAATGGCCAACAAAAAGCAGTCTTCCATGACAAATATTTCAACTCAGCAGTAGCTGCAGGCTCAAAAGGTTGTAGAGTGAGTTTCTCCAACACAAAATTGAGATCCCAAGCAGGAGTAGGAGCCCTTCGTGGGGTCTTATATTCTTTGCCCCTCTAAGAAATTGCTTGAACAAAGGATGAGAAAACAATGGTGGGTCACAGTCGTAGTGAGCTGAAATTGCTGCAGCATGAATCTTAATAGAAGAGAAGGACAAACCTTTGTCCAATAACTCAGTAAGATATTGAAGAGCCACACTTAAATCAGGCTCAGAAACATCCAAATCCTTAGCTGCACTCCAAAATAAAAATCTCTTCCATTTATCTGCGTACACTTTCCTTGTACTAGGCCTTCTAGCTTCCAAAATCACATTCAAAACTTGTTGTGGAAGTTGAGACCCTCTATGGTTCAAAACAGAATATGCCATGCTGTTAGGTGAAGAGAGTGAAGTTTGACATTGAGCAAATGACTGTCCTCCTGGGACAACAGATGTGGAATCAAAGGCAAAGGCCATGGAGGCTTCTGTACTAGACTTCTCAGTAATGGGTACCAGTGCTGTCGAGGCCAATCTGGAGCTATCAAAATCATCCTTGGCTTGTCCTGTCTGGCCTTTAGAAGTACCTTTGGGAGGAGAGGCAGAGGTGGAAAGGCATACACATGAAGATTTTTCCAACTGAAAGAAAGAGCATCCACTTTCCAAGCTGTGGGATGAAACCGCTTTGTGCAAAACTTTGGCAGCTGGTGGTTTAGTGGAGAAGCGAACGGATCTATGTCTGGAGTTCCCCAGGACACTGTCAATTTCTGAAATACATAAAGATCCAGTTTCCACTCGTGGGGATCCATGATTTGTCTGCTTAACACATCTGCTAAGGAGTTCTGTGCTCCCGGCAGAAACCTTGCCTGAAGACTTAGTTGTAAACTGAGAGCAGTCTCCCACAAAATCATTGCTTGCCTGCATAGAGGATAAGAATGTGTTCCCCCTTGCTTGTTGATGTACCACATGACAGTTGTGTTGTCTGTTAGAATCAACACCTGCCCTGGAAGAAGTAAATCCTTGAAAGCTATTAATGCAAACTGGACTGCTAACATCTCCTTCAAGTTGATATGTAGATGCTGTAGTCTGACAGGCCACTTGTCTTGTATCCACTTTCCGTTCAGATGAGCTCCCAAGCTTTGTCTGAGGCATCTGTCATTAAAATTTGACTCGCCTCTGGCGGGTCACAGAGAGTCTCTTGTTGAGGTGACATGCCTGAGCCCACCACAAAAGTACCTTTTGAATGCAAGGTATCATTTGAATGACAGTGTCCAGATGCTGGCAGTGCTGTGTCCATACATTTTTGAGATACCATTGCAACTTCCTCATATGCAGTTTGGCATTGGGAAGCACCAGAATACAAGATGCCATGAACCCTAAGGCTTGAAGGACTGTCCTTGCAGTCAGCCCGGACTGAAGAGATAGATGATGGAAGTAAAGGGAAAGATTCTTTTGTTTGTCCGGGGTTAGAAAGGCCATCTGGGTTGCTGTATTCAGTCTTACACCCAGAAAGCACATGTCTTGAGAGGGTACTAGACTGGACTTTATTTCGTTCACAGAATACCCCAGGCATCTTAGCACTGCTATCACATATTCCAAATGACGAAGAAGCTCGTCCCTTCCTTGAGCCAGAATCAGGCAATCGTCCAAATAAGGATAGATTTGTATTCCTTTTAGCCTGAAGAAAGCTATCACTGGAGCCAGAACTTTCGTGAAATACTCTGGGCAGTAGATAAGCCAAAGGGCAATGCAGAGAACTGATAGTGAGACGTCCCAGTCCGAAAACGCAGATATTTCCTGCAACTTAGCCTGATAGGAACATGAAGGTAAGCCTCCTTGAGATCCAAAGTTACCATCCAGTGATCCTTGCCCAGTAGAGGTAAAAGCTGTTGTAACGTCAACATTTTGAACTTGGGAATGTCCAGATAAGTGTTGAGGATAGATAAATCCAAAATTGGTCTCCACATGTTCCCCTTTTTTGGCACAAGGAACAGGCGAGAATAAAATCCTAGGCCCCTTTCTGGCATAGGAACCGGCTGTATGGCCCCTATTTGGAGTAACAGAGAAATTTGCTTGTGAGCCTCTATTCTTTGTTGAGGAGGAATGTCTGGCATGCCTTTGAAAGGAGGCAAGGTATGGAAATAAAACCTGTAACCGTGATGTATGATATCCAGTACCCATCTGTCTTGGGTAATCAAACTCCAATTTTCTTTGAAAAGTGCTAACCTTCCTCCCAAAGGTGCTGCCAGGCGAGAAGGTTCTGGCAGCTGAAAAGGTAGGTCATTGGGTCTGTTTACGAAAGGACTGACCCCTGCCCTCACCGAAGACTGTGCAGGAGAACTCCCTGTTCTAGGCCTGAAAGAGCCCTGACCTCTGCCCCTGCCACGTCTAGATCTACCCCTAGACTGGGAATCATAAGAAGGATACGTCCACCCTTTAGTAGGCCAATTTCTACTAAACTTTGGAGGCTGAACCTGCAAAAATCTTTAACAGTCTGCATAGACTTAGCCTTGTCTTCCATTTTCTTTAAAACTGCCTCAACAGGAGAACCAAACAAGACATCAGATTGCAAAGGAGCATCCAAAATCCTAGTTTTAACATGGTCAGATAAATTTTGATCCCTCAGCCAGGCATGCCTGCGAAGAACTGACCCAGTGGCAGCCACCCTAGACGAGGCCTGAACAGCATCAAAACCACATTGCAAAGAATGCTTACCCACCTGTTCAGAAACATGCACTAAATCTTGTAACTCTTTACAATCAATACCTTCCGCCAGAGCATCAACCTTAGATTTCAACTGTGAAAGGAGATAATTTTGATATTTCAGCATGTGAAATTGGCAATTCAAAGCTCTCATAGCTAGAGTGGAAGAAGTATAAACTTTCTTTCCCCACCTATCCAAGGCCCTGGCCTCTTTATCTGCAGGAACTGGATTCTTGACAACAGAAGCCTTAACACCCTTAGGCCCCTGGCTAACAGTTTCTGGGTCTGCCCTAGGACTCTTAAAAAGATACTTATGAGCTTCAGGCACCCTGTAATACCTATCTGGTTTAACAGGAGCAGGAGGCAAAGAATCAGGATTAAGAGAAGCCTCTGCAAACACATCTTCCACCACATTCAGAACAGGAGGTATAGCTAAAGGCCTAAGCTGGGGTAAAAACAAAATTCCCTAAGCCTTTTCCTGGAATCAGAGAAATCCTGACCTTCCCATTTAAAATGCTCTCTCATGGAGTGAAGGGTCTCTGAAAAAGAAAAATCCTCAGGAGGAGAAGCAGAAGGAGTAGAATCATCCACATCAGAATCAGAATAATGAGAATACTCCTGCAAGTCTTCAGCCGAAGACTCAGACACATCGAAGCCTGCTCATAATCCCCGAACACAGGTTCCATCCTAGGCCTCTTATCAGGAGGGGGCATAGAGCCTCTAATCAAAGTAATTAAATCTTCTGCCATTTTAAGCATGTGCTTCTTGGGCACTGAACCAGAAGAACTAGGAGTGACACCCACAGAAGCAAAACTAGACCTGCCTCTAGGAGAAGCCCTGGAAGCAGAAAGAGAGGGCCTAGACACCTTAGGAAGGGAGGGGAGTACAGTTACCTGAGAAGCCCCTACAGCCTGACCTGCCTCCTGGGAGGCCACATCCTGTAAAAACACAGTTTCTCCCTGGGACTCCAGAGAGGCCTCCGGTGGAACCACCGGTTCCCACTGATGCCTCTAAAGAACCGGCGTCCGGTTCGGACGACTCCTCTAACCTAGGTTTAACTGCCTTGTCCTTGCGCTTCTTTGAGGAAGCCGGCGTCGGAGCATCCGACGGCATATTGTAATTGCACCTCTTCCCAAAGACCAACCTGGCACAATCCAACCTACGCTTTATAGTGCGTTTATTGAACCTAGCACAAAAGCGACACCCAACAACGTCGTGCTCAGGTCCCAAACAAGGTATACACAAATTATGGTAATCCCTATGCGGTATCTGTTTCCCACAAGAAATACAGTTATTCACTTTTTCTGACATCCGGTAAACCACTGAGGCAAGAAAAAACCAAAATATTCCCCAACGGGGTACTTAACCAACTCTGACTTCGGTCTGAAACTCCGAATTCGAAAAATTTCAGAACGCCGAACGGCACTTGCAACACTGCTTCTGCATCGGACCATGCGGCAAAAAAGACTGAGGATATGACGTCGGTCATGCGCATTTGTACCCTGACGTTCTGATGTCAGTCAAATGCGCCTTGACCGACGTCAGCCTTATACTCTGATATTCGGGCCGACCGAGGGACAGCGGACTAACCAAGTGTTAGGACTGCAGCAATGTGAGATGAAGAACATTTATATATTAACTGAATCATACCATAGACAATTTCAGAGGAGCCATGTATAGGATAAAGCATTTAGGAGCTGCCTCTTTCCATTAGTATTACAGGGGGCAGTCCTAGAGTAAATTTTCTGTTTTCCATCCATATATCCAAGTTGCACTTTAAAATGGACAGGGATGAACTTTGTTTTATGTGGATGGGGAGTCTTGTTTCACAGCAGTGATATCCTCTCTGAGATATACCTGTCCTTCCAAACAATTCTTGATTATTGCAGAAACCTACCTATGAAGAGGTTTAGATCTCTTGACAGAGTATTCCTGATGTGCAGTAAGTCCATCAGTATTGCATCAGAGGATGCCTTGTATGTCAGACAAATTACCTCTTAGCAGTGTGCAGGATACTGACTACAGTGACAGGGCTCTGACTTGGTACATGTAATACATGTTGTTCAGGCCTTGTATCCTTTTAGTAAGGTATCTCTGAAAGTGTTCCAGTGGTTGCATATGTCTAGACAGCTATATGCCAAAGGAGGCATTATATTCAATGATTGCCCTAATGAGGGCTGAGCAAAGGAGGACAGTGACATCCTTAGATCTAGACACAATTCCTTTGTTTATAAGTTGTGCAATACAGAAGGACTTTCATACAACAATGGACACATGTTGGTCAAAAGTTAGGTCACTATCCATACAAGTTCCCAAGTCCTGAACAACTGTGTTAGCTCTTAGGGGCATGCTGTTAATATGGTAGTTCCGGGGGATAGATGACTTTCCCAAGGATATAATGATGCATTATTTGGTATTTGGTTTCAGAACATGATTTAGCACCAGTTATTTACTTAGGACAAACCTTCTGGTAATGTCATTTGGAAATTCAATGACTGCCCCTAATTTGCAGTCACCTGCAAACTTAGTCAGCCAGAGCCCTTTGTTACTGGGTTTTACTTCAGAAAAGTAGATGCCAAAAAGGAGAGGTCCAGCACAGAACCCTGAGGGATTGCACTGATGGCTAGTCTCTTTCGGAAGGTAACCTCCCCTATTTTAATTTCCTGTGTCCCATCTGTGAGCCTGTTGGCAATTCAGCAGGTGAAATAAGGGTTTATTCCCAGTTTATTTAGATTTTCTACAATGCCTGAGTGAGGAACAGTGTCAAAAGCTTTGTCCAGCTGAGGTATGCGGTGTGTACCATTTTGCCTTTGTCCATTGCTTTGTTGACCTTTTCAAAAAAAAAAAAATCCACTAGGTTAAGTAAGCATGACCTGCCCTTGACAAATCCAAACCAAGAGAGGTCCAGTGTTTCAAGGTTCTTGGTCCTAACTAATTAGTTCCATCACAAGTCTGTCTGTGGCTTTGCATATGAGGCTGGTCAGACTAGGGTCTATATCATGAAATTGAACAGGAAGAATGTTGAACGCTCTAATGAGCAAAACTGCTGAAATGCAAGGGTCCGTTACTGAGGTTTTAGTAAAGTGAAGAGTGGTATATTTGCCCTTTCCTCACTGTAGTACGGTCTCGGAGTTGGAATATATATTTAGTGGGGGTGTGGGGGGGCACAACCCCCCCACAATAAGGACTTCGAGTTTTGGCATTTTCACTCAGAGCGTTCAACATTTTTCCTATTCGATTTTATAATACAGACCCGTCAGACTACTGGGTCTGTAATTGCCTGGATCTGTGGAAGATACTGCTTTCTACGTAGCACACTTGATTAGCAAAGGCATCGCTTCTAGAGCAAAGGTGGTTATAATCCCTTTAACTAATCAGGCCCACAACTGAGTATAATGCCCCGCTCAAGCACCTGCAGCAATTGGAGAGACCTCAGAGATTTCTAACTAAGAAGATCAAGGGACTTCAGTATGTGTCATGGACACAACAATTAAAGTCCCTGCCACTATACTCAGTATCGTAAAGTCTTCTTAGGGGAGACTTATGTCTGGCTTATAGAGCAATCACCACCCCAAACCTAATGAATTTGCTGCAAATCCTTAAATTAAACATGTTCCAGCGACTTAAATATGGCCTGTGACTTGAATATGACATGCTGGAGGGGCAGATTTGCCTCCCAGCAACTGCTGTGTCTTTGTAATAGGCTGCCAGTTCATGTGAAGCAGAGCACCTTTGTGATACTGTTCAAAAGGAACCTGAATGAGTGCATGGGGCACCATAACTTCTTACAGGGGATAGTGCCCACAGTCCTCCTGGACATGGGCAGTCATTAACAAATACGGCTAGGCTTGAAATTATCTCCAGGTCAGTAGCCTAGTAACCTCCTATGATACTCCCTTATGCAAGGGAATGACTGTAGCTGTTCTCCATTTGTTTGGTACAAAACTTGTAAGGAAGCTGAGATAAAACACTGTTGTTAGGGGTGCAGCTAAATTGTGCTTCATGCTATTTAAGATGCACCCAGGGATATTAACAGGACCCAACGATGCAATATTTTTAGGTTTTGATAGCTGAAAGCGAGCCAGTTTCAGGTATATCTTAAGGGACACATGGGAGGAGAGAGAGGGGTAAAGTAAGAGCTAAATATATCAGCCAGTAGTTTTGCTATATATATATATATATATTCAGTCTCAGCATCATTCACATTTAAAAATGTAGAAATACTCCTGGATGACCACAAGAACCAAAAAGAAACAGACTGGAAAATGCAGAAGAGCAGAGTGAAATCCACATTCTCAACACCACATTTAAAAACAGTTTTGAAATACCTATGCATCAATAAACACATCTTTCCACTTAAACAATTATACAATTAATCAATAAAATTTCAAAGCTCAGGAAATTATTTCCTTATATAGACTCAATGTTTTTTTCAAAAACCATTTAATGTTTACAGCATCATTTATACCAGGTAGTTTTATCTGAATTTAGTCTGATTTGCCATAAAGTCTCCTTTTGTTCAAGATTTGTTTTGAAATTGCCACCCCCTAAAATCATGACTTCCTTGCTCCACCACAGAAAACAAACATTTTTTGTACATAGGACAGAAGATAGTGTGCTTATAAAAAGCATTTGTCTTGTCATGTTTACTGTACTAATGTTCTTTTATTCTGGTGCATAGGGCTCTTGTAGTCATACCAATGTAGAATGCACTACAATATGCACACATACCAATGTATACAACTCCTTTACTCTTGCGGTTGAAATTCCCTGTTTTTAAATGTGGTGTTGAGAATGTACATTTTATTCTAAAGAAGTTTGGTTATGAAAGCGTGGATTAAAAGTTTTTATCACACTAACATCGTGTGGATTTTATCATTCACATTTAGCTTAGAGTACTGACAAAACTTTGCGCTTTCGAGATTATGAACATTACATAAATACAAAATGCCTTGTGATTGTCTTTGACTTGGGTAGCTATATCAGCCTTAAACTTGGCTTTGGCGGATTTTTTTCTTTTGATTGATTGTTTACTTCAATGACAAGAGCTATAACATTCTGAGAATTACTCTCCTTACTTTTGATCAAAATTATCTTCCCTTTTTTATAAAGCTTGTTGATGCTATGGCTCCACCACATAGGTTTGCATCTGAGGTTTGCCCTGCAGTTGTTCCAATAGGGTTCAGCTTCATCTATGCAGCTGTTTGCATGCTAGTGTAGTGTGCTGGTTTATGTTTCTGCATATTCAGTGAAGTTAACTGGGTTTGGTGGGGATTGGAAGCTTGCCAATGTATCTCTTAGGAGCAGGTAGTTTCTACGTATATGTCTCCATATAATGTGCTAGACCAAAAACTCTGTGGCCAGAATGTCTAAACAAAACTGCAAATCGGAGAGAAAGAGAAAAAAAGAGCAATATTTTTTTTTTTTTTTTTAACAAACATCTTTTTTAAATCATTTATGGCACAGGCAATCGTACATTTATATAAATGAAATACAAGCATGGACACCACTTTAGTTGCAAACATTATACATCACAGACTATTGAAACAACTGTAGTTGCAAACATTATACATCACTTATAATCTATCCAGTCATTGTCAGTTAAGCATTACATGGCTCATTCAAATCTTGCCTCTTAAACCTCGTTCCTTCTTTGCATACATTGTTCCCACAATTCCCATATTTTTCTATGTAGTTTGCTCTGTCCCTTTTCTAAAGATCCTAAATCTTCTAGACTTTGTTGCACATTTGGGAGATGCACATATATCCCCCCCAATTGTCTCTTCGTGAATTGCTTATCCAATCTCTCTTCCCAATCTTTTCTAAGTTCCGCTGATTGATTCTTATAATTATCATGCAATATTTTATATGGTGTACTGATTATTCCTTTTTTAATGGCAGCTTCTGTTCTAGATTATATTAAAAACTCTACCAGTACTGGTCTTTCATTTAGGACTCCCCTACTTCTTTCTCTTTGCCTATAAAAAAGAGCAAATCTTGAAACTTACTCTTATAGCACTCAAGTATTTTACCTGCTACATATATGCACAAACTCTGAAATCAGTGTACGGTATAAGGGGACTATTCACAGTTATGAAACCAAGTAAAGAAACAAGTTAATAGACACAAAATGTCGTCTTATACTCACCTACAAGATAGCTATAAAAACAACCCTAAACAATTCTGGTCCTCCATATCCTCTCTCAACAACCTAGGTACAAAAAAGGATCCCATCCCATACCCAGAAATTCTCTCTCTTCAAACAGCTACCTATTTCAATACACACTTCATAGAATATATAGCCAACTTAACCTGAAATTCACCTAACACACCCCCTTCCACACAGCTATTTTCGCCTACCTTCGACCCTAGCACATTTCCTTCACAAAACTCACCTAACTGCAACCTCTCCGATACACATACAGACAACTCCACCCACTTTTACCTTTCAACCAGTTTTTATAACTCTCATAAAAAGCTTTTACATAAACTAAAACCTTGTCCCTCCTCAACTGACAGCCTTCCCCAGAATACCTAAATCTAGCTGCAGATACAATAGCATACCCAATCAGTTATTAAGAGATCAGTAACAGAATCCCTTGTCCCTAACTTGTGTAAAATGGCACACATTACCCCTTTAATAAAGGAAGTAATTCCACTGACATTACTGACCCATAGCCATCCTGCCTCCTCTCTCTAAAATCCTTGAAAGATGTATACATCAACAATTTCTCTACTCTCTCTTACAAAATAAGTTAACCTCCAATACACAACATGGATTTTGGTCAGACGACAGCACCTCTACTGTATTACTATCATTTACAGACACTATCAATAAAGCTCACAGCTCTAATAAATTTTTATCTGGAGTATTTCTAGATCTATCAAAAGCCTTTGACACAGTCTCTCACAATAAACTCCTCAAATCATGTCCCACTCTAGGTCTATCATCTTCATTTATTCAATGGTTCTCTAGCTACCCTGCCAAGAGGCAACAGGCTGTAAAATGACAAGGATCCATCTCTGCATACCTTCCCAATGCCACAGCAGTCCCACAAGAATCCATCATTCACCCTCTACTATTCAACATTTTTATCAATAACATACATTCAACTTCTTGTAAAGGCACCTTGAACCAGTATGAAGATGCCTCTAACATCATCTGCTCTTCAAACACTAAATCACCTCCAAGAAAGCACTTAACAAGCTGCCATCTCCACTGAAACCTGGTTTCCAAGAGCACAGCTCCTACAAAACCCTCCCAAACTCACAACACTAACAAAGCATCTTTCAAAATTTTTGGCAAATGGCACTGACACTGAATTAGTCCACAATACCAAACTATTAGGAGTCATAATATAGATGATGATCTTAAATTTGACCTCCACATCCAAAACAATATCAAGAAAACCCATCAAAAACTAGGCATAATATACAGAAACAAACATTTTCTGAGCACACCCACAAAAATTACTCTTGCCAAAACCTACCTTCTGCCCTCCCTACTCTATGGAGCACCAATTCTAACCAATTTACAATCCTCCATAAAAAGCAGACTTGAAAACTGCTACAACAAAATTGCCAAAGTTTGCTACTAATTCATCCTTCTTTACCCATCAGTGTAAAGCTCTGCATACCCTTAGCTGGCTGGAACTCCCCTTTCACCTCTCCTACATCCATTGTATAACGATACATAAAATCATACACAAACCATTAGCCTGTCCAGCTTTTACCCCTTTAACCAACATATATTTCCATAAATATTTTATAAATAAATCGTTTTATGCTCAACTCCTGAGAGACTTGCTTGGCTACATACATCTACATTACAAGCTGAAGCTAAGTGAAACTTACAGTAGTGAATTTTAGTCTTCTGTTAAGTACAAACTTGCAGTTTTAAAAGTACCGTATTTTATTTTTTTCTGTTTCCTAATTGTGTGTTTCTGAACAGTGTGCTGTGTGTCTCTGCTGTTATTTTGCTTTAAGAGGGGGTGTTGGTATCACTTCTTTGTTATCTGATATTTAATAGCCGAGAGGGATTCCTCTGTACTTTAAGTGCTAGTCACAAAGTTTGAGAAATCATTTTATGCTCAACTCCCGAGAGACTTGCTTGGCTACAAACAGCTTCAGCTTGTAATGCAGATAAGTGAAACTTGCAGTAGTGAATTTTAGTCTTCTGTTAAGTACAAACTCGCAGTTTTAAAAGAATTGTATTTTCATTTTTTTCTGTTTCCTAATTGTGTGTTTCTGAACAGTGTGCCGTGTGTCTCTCTCCAGTTATTTTGCTATAAGAGGGGTTGTTGGTATCACTTCTTTATCTGATATTTAATAGCCTAGAGGGATTCCTCTGTACTTCAAGTGCTAGCCACAAAGTTTGAGAAATCATTTTACGCTCAACTCCCGAGAGACTTGCTTGGCTACAAACATCTGCATTACAAGCTGAAGCTAAGTGAAACTTGCAGTAGTGAATTTTAGTCTTCTGTTAAGTACAAACTTGCAGTTTTAAAAGTACTGTATTTTCATTTTTTTCTGTTTCCTAATTGTGTGTTTCTGAACAGTGTGCTGTGTGTCTCTCTGCAATTAGTTCCCCACTCTCCCTCCCTGTTCCTGTGTTGATATTAGTGTTGGTGGCTCTGGAATTGCCTGCCCTTCCTGTAAGTCTGTATTAGAACACTCCTCCTGGGTCCATCTCATTTGCTCACTTAACTTACAGTTAGATCATATTCTGAGTCTAGTGTTCACTCTACTTAATGCAGAGAGAAGATTTGAGAAGGCCAGTCCACTTAGGTTCTTCCTTCCTCTCTTCTGCACTTAAAAAAATGTTTGCACTTTATTAATTTGCTTTTACTGTATTTCTGTTCCCTCCTACTTTATTTTGCTTTTCTTAAAAGTACAAACTCCAAAAAAACTTGAAAAGACACAAAGTCACTGAAAAACTAAAAAACACTGCTCCAAACCAAGACCAAAAGACACAAACACCAAGGTTAGCACTTTTATTCACACTTTAACATGCTGTGAACTTCATCAGAAAAACATTCTAACCACCCTAAGACAGCATTTAAATACTTAATTAACAGTCAAATGACTGAATGATCAAAATTAAAAAGAAAGATCATTTTTATAAATGTAAAAAAATACATACAAAAATCCATATAATGAAATTAGTAACTATAAAAGTAGAAAAAATAATTAAAAAGTTTTTTGTATATTCTAATGAATATCCTAAAATGAAATTTTAAAAAACTTTAAAGCTTAGTTTGCAAAAAACATTTTATGTTAATGGTGTTGTTTAGACCTGGTGCAATATCTGCACCCAAATAAATTTGCCATAGCGATTCTTTACATTCTAACCAGGTTTTGTAATCACCCGAAAAGGTTTCTTGACTGACAGTATCTATCACTGAGAAAAAAAAACTTTTTGAAATCAATGCAAGTACCAAGCATGTTTTGCCAAAGTATTAGTTTGTTCTTTTTTCTTAATTGCTAAAAGATGTTCATAAATACGTCTTTTAAGACACCTAGTAGTCTTTCCTATGTAATTAACTTGGGCAGGATAAACATTGTGCAACATATACTAACATTTCACTTTGACAAGTATAATATCCATTAGCCCAAAAAGTTCTTTTTATGTGACTAAATTCCACTGAAGACGTGTTACTGATATACCTACATTGTCTACAAGAATTACAATAATAACTACCTTTTTTCTGAATGAGTGCACTTTTTGTATCAGTTTTACTGTTGCAACCCTGTTTAGACTCCTAATTTTTGTAACTTTTTTATAAGTAAACAGAGGTCGCAGTCCTATAATCTTGGCTAAATCTATATTACCTAGTACAATTTTCCATTTGTCAACTATATTCATTATTATTATTACTATTATTAGAGTGCAAACTTGCAGTTTTAGAAGTACTGTATTTTCATTTTGTTCTGTTTCCCAATTGTGTGTTTCTGAACAGTGTGCTGTGTGTCTCTCTGCAGTTAGTTCCCCACCCTTTCTCCCTGTTCCTGTGTTGGTATTAGTGTTGGTGGCTCTGGAATTGCCCGCCCCTCCTCTAAGTCTGTATTAGAACACTCCTCCTGGGTCCATCTCTTTTGCTCACTTAACTGAGTACAGTTAGATCATATTCTGAGTCTAGAGTTCACTCTACTTAATACAGAGAGAATATTTGAGAAGGCCAGTCCACTTAGGTTCTTCCTTCCTCTCTTCTTATACTTAAAATAAATAAATAAATAATAATAAAAAATAAATAAATAAAAAAATTGCACTTTATTAATTTGCTTTTACTGTATTTGTGTTTCCTCCTACTTTATTTTGCTTTTCTTAAAAGTACTCAATTTTATTTATTCTGCTGCATTTATTACTGCTTGGTCGTAGCATGATTAAATTGTAACTGTTATTCTACGTCTTTTGGTTTAAGCACTTGGGCTTCATACAGGCTGTTTTACATTAAGAAGGTTTGTGGTCTGCACTGTTGTGGCAGGACAGGTAGCGTACATCCATCTAAGCTGGGAATTGCTGATTGAAGGCCCAGTGTCTGCTATTCTAAAAGTGTATTAGCTCTGGCTTAAGCACTTGGGCTTCAGGCCAGTTATTCTGCATTAAGAAGGTTTGTGGTCTGCACTCTTGTGGGAGGAAAGGCTGGATTCTGCCCTTCTGAGCTGGGAATTTCTGGTCATAGGCCTATTGTGACTGCTTATTTCAACTGTTTCTTTCTGAAATTGGTGCGCCTTGTTGCTGTAGCATAGACCAGATTCAGGCCTGCTGAATCTAGCTTTGTTTGTATAACTTGAGGACTGATCCAGGCCATCTTTTTTTTGAGAAGTTTCCCCTGCACCCTAGTAAGCAGGGGTGTGCAGTTAGAACTTGTCTGATTGAAGACTGCTGGAACAGGGCTCAGTTTTTAGCTTTTTTATGGTTAACTGGGTAACTTGTTTAAATCAGTTTGTTTGTTTTCTATTGTTTTATATATATATATATATATATATATATATATATTTAAAAAACTGCACTTTATTCATCTGCTTTTACTGTATTTGTGTTGCTTCCTACTTTATTACTGGGGGCATTGACTACAACTCTGATCTGCGATATATAACAATAAGTATCCTTTTCTGTGCTTTTAAACAGTTTTTTTTTGAGTGTATCTGCTTTATTTTCTGAAAAAAATATATATACTTGTTTCCCGCCTTTCTAAGCTAGTATAGTCCAGTTTTCAGGTTAGTGCTGAATTCAGGGCTGTGTTACAAATCTCTGCGTTTGCCCATACCTTACTTAGATAGAAGGAAGTTTCTCTGTTCACCTGTGAGAGAGGGGAGCTTTGAGCAGCCTATCTGTCCCTGGAGGAGTGGTTTCAGCCCAGAAATTAGTAGTTTACTGGTCATTTTGAGCTAATTTCTATCTCTTTCATTTCCCTGCTATAAATACCGTATTTGCCCGGTTTTGCGCACCGGGCAGTGCTGGTTAGCTAGGGTAAAACTGTTTCCGGCTCCACAAAGTCTCCTCTTCAATTTTTCCCCTTGGAACTAGACAAACTTTCAACTTAAGCACTCAAGCCATTCATGTCTCAGCCTGGCACTTGCTCAAAACTTATAGCAAGCACTTATAAACCCTAGCACTAGACCCTCCTGTACTGTACAGAAGGACAAGGCTCTCTATTCGACCTTACCAGCCATCCACTAAAACAGTTCCCTGTACCTATCCAGGCATGTCCAAAGGGCAGTTTCAGGTGTACTCTCCAGACCAACTGGTGAATCTGGGCATTTTGAGGCAATGTTACAACTGCCTCATGTACACAGACAACCCCCTCCTCCTACCACCAAACACTAATACATGCGAGAGATACAGTTATACAGCCAAATTAGAGGCTAAGCTCTCTCAACCCAAGACTGGATCAGACAGTCAAGAGGAGAAGGGAAATACTAGTATCACACCACCAGTCTTACATTGACCCATTAAACCAGCACCGGCAAAAAACACACATAAATACATGGAAACATACTCGGAGGCTCTAAATAAAAATCTGCAAAACCAACAGAGACCTCCAAAGCAAACATACAAGCAACCTCCACCCCCCATCACAAACCATGAAACACATACTTCACAAAACCAGTGTGCCAAATTGCAGCCCTTAAGGCAAAACAACATACCCAACATACTAGTAATAGGCGACTCTATAGTCAGGCACACTATCATCCCACTCACTAGGCTGAATAAGGAGAAGGTTACTGTTAGCTGCCTGTCGGGTGTCAGGATCTGCCACATAACACAAGCACTCAGGTCACTCCAGAACAAGTACAAATATGACTCTGTCATTGTCCATGTTGGTGTGAATGACCTTAGCCGTACATCTCTGGACTACATGAAAAGAGACATGGAAGAGCTCTCTGATCACGTAGCCCAGGCCGGTACGACCCTGACCAGCATCCTGCCATCACCAAGAATGATACCACGGTATAAAGAAAAAATTCTCGATTTCAACAACTGGCTAAGTTTCTGGTGTCATTCAAAGGGGATCCAGTGTCTGTCCACCTGGGATGACATGCTTGACAAGCCATGTTACTTTGCTAGAGACGGCTTGCACCTGTCACCCTTAGGCTTTCAAATACTTGCCAAGGCTCTTGCCACCCCCATAGTGCCTTTTTTAGGCAAGGCTCAAAAGACAAACCCACCACCATAAATAGCACACGTAACAAAAAACTGAGGGTAATGCTACTCAATGCCAGAAGTCTAAATTTCAAAATGCACGCACTCGAGGCACTCCTCAGTATGGAGAAAATCGATATATGTGCAGTAACAGAAATGTGGTTTAAGGCTCCAGAGAGCACCCCAGCACTACCAGGCTACAACTCATACCATAAATTTTGGCCACAGAACCCAAACTGAAATACAAAAGGTGGGGGCGTATCCATACTCATCAAGGATACCCACACCTCCAGGTTAGTGGCACAGCACAATGCTTCAGAGATCATCCACGTGCAACTAACAATGGGCAAAACTGCAATTCAAACTGTAGCTTGCTACAGATCACCCATCATGTCCCAGGACCTCCATTCCGTATTTCTGGAAACACTGGGAAACATAACGGTCCTACCAAACACCTTAATATTGGGCGATTTCAATTACCCAAACATTAACTGGGAGAACTACTCAAGTACTAACTCCCTTGCCCAACTTTTTCTAGAATTTATAAACTCAAACGCCCTGGTTCAGCTGGTCAACACTCCCACCAGAGGTGACAACATACTGGACCTGGTCATCACCAACATGGGTGACCCGTGTTCCACACCAGAGGTCAGCCCCTCACTGGTTAGATCTGACCATAAACAAATCACTTTGGATATCCATATTCCGCCCCCACCCCAGGGCAAGAAAGCCACCATGAAAAACTTTTCAAAAGCAAGCTTCACGTTACTTAAGACCGAGGTGGAAAGTTTCAAAGCCCACCATGCTGAAGGATAACACTGTCCAAGCTGCAAAATCCTTTACTAATGCATTCTACGGGCAGCTACAAGAATGCATGGATCGTGCCATCCCAAGCAAAACCAAGACTCACTCCTCCAAGAAAAGGAAACCAGTCTGGTGGACTCCTGCCATAAACAAGCTATACAATAGAAGGAGGAAACCAGTACAGAAGAGAGTAAAATCCCAAGAAGGGAAGACAACCCTGAGCAGTATCAGCAAGAAACTACGATCCATCATAAAATCATTCAAGGCAAGCTTTGAAAGAAAAATTGCCAAGGACTCCAAAGATAACTACAAAGCATTCTTTAGCTATGTCAAGAATCTAAGTGGCAATGCTCAGATCTGCTCGGAGTTAGTTCAGAATGGCACAAAATACACTGGACCGACCGATATTGCCAACATCCTGGCAGACAGGTTCATTGCAAACTTCACCCCCTCTCACCCCCAAAAGGGCCCATAACCATACCAGAATAATGTAGTGTCCCTGAAATCACAGACACTCAGGTTAAAACAGCCCTCTCCAAAGCCAAAAACACAGCATCAATGGGATTGGATGGTGTCCCAGGCTGCATCCTACATGAGCTCAAAGACGAACTAACCCCTCACCTAAACACACTGTTCAAACTCAGCCTCTCCACAGGCTACATACCCATAGAGTGGCGCACAGCAACGGTTATTCCGCTCCACAAAGGTGGAGCCACAACAGACCCCAGGAACTATCGTTCTATAAGCCTGACTAGCTTGATCTGCAAGGCTATGGAGTGCATCATCATGGAACTCATTAACAGAGACATTGGGAACCTCCAAACACTGGACCCTGCCCAGTTTGGCTTTGTTAAGGGCAGATCATGCCTCCTAAACCTGGTGAACTTCTTTGAGACAATTACAAAGGTTATAGATGAGGGAAAGGTGGTACACACAGCCTATCTAGACCTTGTTAAGGCCTTTCGACACCATTACCCATTCTGGTATTATAGACAAGCTCACCAGCCTGAACATAAACCCCGATGTCACAAGATGGGTTGCCAACTGGCTCACGGACAGAACCCACATGGTGAGAGTTGCGGGAGCTAGGTCCGACTCTAAACCAGTTACAAGTGGCGTTCCCCAGGGCTCAGTCCTAGGACCCCTTCTGTTCGGCATATACTTCTCAGAGGTACAGGCAAGCACAGGAGGACTATGGCTGACCAAGTTTGCAGACGACTGCAAACTAGGGGCTATAACTGACTCTCCGGCTAACACAGACATCCTCCAAAAGGGTCTCACTGAGACTGATACCTGGTGTCAAAATCACGGCCTCAAGCTAAATGCCAAAAAGTGCATAGTAATCCCCTTTGGAAAAAACAAAGCACCCACAAACTGCCACATAGGTGGTAGTCCTCTAAATACGGAAGACGTAATAAGGGATCTGGGGACCCAAGTAGATAGTAATCTCACCTTTGATAATCACATTGCCAAAGTGGTTAGAAAATCCTTCTACGTGGCCCACCTAATCACAAAAGGGTTCACATCCAGATCAAAAGAGGTCATTGTGCCCCTCTACTCATCACTCATCAGACCCATCTTAGAGTACAACGCCCCATTTGGGATGTACTTTACAAGACACCTGTAACAGCTGGAAAGACCACAGAAGTACCTCACCAAGAGGATCAATGGCCTCAAACAGATGGCCTATGCAGCTCGACTGAAGAAACTCCAGTTGTACTTGGTTGCATACCACCTACTCAGAGGTGATCTCTGCCTGACATACAAGGCCATTTTCAACCCAGAATTGATGGACATGCTCCACCTAAAAAACCCTTATCCCCTCGAGCCACATGCTCTAGGGATCTAAACCTCACCACAACAATAAATAGGACGTGCAGGAGGGATAGATTCCTGTCCCAGAGACTTCCCATGCTTTGGAACAAGATCCCAGTCTACATTAAGCAGAGCTCCTCGCTAACACTCTTCAAAAAAAAAAAAACCTTGACGAGTGGATGGGAAACAGAAAGTTTACCTCGGGGTTCACTTAAGTGGCTCTGCTGGACAGAGGCACAGGGAACTAATCTAAGGGGGCGGCGAAATCCACCACATTCTGGCTAGGCTTATAAATGCCTTCGGGCAGATAGCCTAGTACCCACCTATGAACCTATGAACTCTCAGATCAGAAGGCAAACAACTTATCACCATAAATAAATTGAATAAATCCCCTGGATAAAGCCTATAGTCGTACTCAGTAGCAAAAAAAAAAAAAGGAACTCCTTAACTCTTACCACCAGAACTACTTCTAACCTGCCCACCTTTAAATACTACCTAAAATAATATGTTATAAAACCTTGAACCTGCTCCTGTGCCAACCTTGGCTGAACTTACACACTACACTTCACTCACCCCCCTTCAACCTAACTCACACTTCACAACCCTCTCAAGCCTCCTACTCCACTCCTTTCTTTCGTTTTTCTCACTGCCACACCTTATACACTTCATCTCTGCAGATCTTTCCTCTACCTCTTTCTCTTTCCTTCCTAGTCACCTAAGCTACCTAAAGACACCCTACCCTGCACTCTTCCTATAACCCCATTCTCTCCATCCTTCTTCCTTCTATAACCATTACATGAACACCATCTCTCATACTAGGACAATACTCAACTTCCTCGCACTGTCTCTAATCATGTAATCTCTAATATCTCTTTAGATATCTTATTAGAATTGTCTCAGGTCTTATTTATCGCATACTAATCGATGTAGCAAATAGCATGACTAGTGTGTTTTTCCTCACATATTTTCTCCAGCTGATGTTATTGTTTTTCACTGCAGTCTACCATGAAACATATGTTATGTGTTTTTCTCATTACAACATTTTTTCACTTTTATTTTGTAGCGTAACATGAAGAACTTTGTGATTTAAAATATCCGTACTTGAGGTTTTATAACGTAACATGATACTTTGTGATTTAAAATATTTGATCATATTTATAGTCCTTGAAATTTCAAGTAGGAACCCTGTAAAAGTATATTTTACTGTTTTTAAATGAGAACACCAAATGCATTATAAATTAAACCACAAATATCAACATGGCCTGACACTTTAATCAGTGGACACCAAATTACTTTTATTTACTGACTGGCCACTTTTTTTTTTACATCTTATCTGCTGTTGATTCTGTTAACATTTGAACTGAAATCATATGCTATAAGTCAGTCTGGGAAAATGGGGTTCTAGTAGAGATGCTTAAAGGTAAACAGAGTTTAACACTTGATTCTGTTAGACTGAAACTGAACCATGTACTAAAATGTAATGTGGGAAAGAACGTTTTTTTTTTTTAGGAGAGCTGTTTTAAGACAAAAGAAGATGGAAACCTTTAGATTATTTATGTGCTAGATACACTCCACAGCAGCACAGTACAAACCAAACTATTTCTTCATACTGCTGTTTCCCATTTTATATGTTTCAGGACTGTTTCAATTTTTATGATTTATATTCCTCTAATTCAGTTGTTGGCAGCATCTGTTATCCAGAATGTGCTTATTGTACTAGATTTATACATACTGCCTTTTTGTTTTGAAGGCAAGGAAAGCCATTTTTATGTTAGACAGTGAATAATCGCAGTGACAACAGGAACAAAGCACTTATCTGTAGCTAGAGTACAATGCAATGTGTTAAACTGCAAATAGTTTACACATATAAATACAGTGTCTTGTATGCTCAGCAATTATGTCAGGAAAAAATTATAAAAGGTTTTTCTGAAGTTCGGTTTGATTAGAATCATTCAGTTATTTAATTAAAATACTTTTTGTTTTTACTAAATTTTTGGTTATATTTCAGCTTTATGGCACAGAATGTTAAAGCCCTAACTATGAACCAGGTGACTCCATTACAAGTACCAGTATTGCCACTGAAAGCAATGGGTGAGGGGCAGATGGGAATGAGTGGCCCTTGCCAGTTCACCCACTCACTGGAGAGGGAAAGGCGGTTCCTGGTTAGACAGCTTTCCATGGCAAGTGGAGGTTTGCCACTTACTGATAACCAAACCATCAGCTTGATATCACAAGCCAGTGATGATAGCTCTCATGGGGTATTCTGCTCTTCAGTTATTCCCACCCACTCGCCCTGTTTTTGTTTTGGTGTTAATCTTAGTGGCATTGAAACTGCCCGCCCCTCAGCCTGCCTCTGGGCCCATCTCATTTGCTCACTCAACTGAGTGCAGTGAGATCATATTCTGATTTCAGGCACTCCTACTGTGTACAAAGAGAGCATCTGGGAAATAAAAAAAAAAAATTAAGCTTATTTCCTGCCTTTCTTGTTAAGTGGTACAGACTATTTGTAGGCTTCTGAGCCCCCAAGCCCTTCTGTGTTTGAGGGAAGCCTTCTAGCTTGTTTTTTTTCTTATAACTAGCCAGTTTTCTAGTTTCAGCACTCAAATCTGTTTCTTTGATCTCAGCACTTGTTCAGGAAAAAAAAAAAAAATTTCATCTGCTTTTACTGTACTTGTGTTTCTACCTATTTCTTTTTACTTTTGCATCATCTTAAAATACTCAATTGTATTTATTACTGCTTGGTGTAACTCATTCTAAGCCTTTTGGTTTAAACACTTGGGCTTCGGACCAGTTAGTTGTTTTGCACTGAGAGGGTTTGTGGTCTGCACTGTTGTGGCAGAACAGGTAGCTTACATCCTACTAGGTTGAGAACTGCTGATTGAGGGCTCAGTGTCTGTTATTCTAAAAGTGTATTAATTCTGGTTTAAGCACTTGGGCTTTCAAGCCAGTTATTTTACATTAAGAGGGTTCGTGGTCTGCACTCTTGTGGGAGGAGAGGCTGGACTCTGCCCTTCTGAGCTGGGAATTTCTGGTTAAAGGCTTATAGTGCATGCATATCTGAACTGTTTCTTACTGAAGTTGGTGGCCCTTGTTTGCTGTGGCATAGACTGGATTCGGGCCTGCTGGATCTAGCTTTGTTTGTGTAACTTGAGCACTAATCCAGACATTCTCTAAAGTATTCAATGGTATTTATTACTGCTTGGTTATAACTTGATTAAAGTGTAGCTATCATTCAAGTCTTTTGGATTAAGCACTTGGGCTTCAGACCAATTGTTTTACATTAGGAAGGTTTGTGGCAAGCACTGTGGTGGCAGGACAGGTAGCTTTCATCCTTCTAAGTTGGGAACTGCTGATTGAGAGCCCAGTGTCCAAGTGTATTAGTTCTGGTTTAGGCACTTGGGCTTCAGGCCAGTTATTTTACATTAAGAAGGTTCGTGGTCTGCACTCTTGTGGGAGAAGAGGCTGGACTCTGCCCTTCTGAGCTGGGAATTTCTGGTTAGAGGTTTATAGTGCCTGAATATTTGAACTGTATCTTACTGAAATTGGTACACCTTGTTTGCTCTAGCATAGACTAGATCCAGGCCTGCTGAATCTAGCTTTGTTTATATGCTTGTTGTTTGTTTGCTTGTTATTTCCTGGAAGCTAATTCCACCTAATACGCAACTTCTCAGCGCTTCTGTGGATCACTAGTGATATCTGCATTGCTTACTGTACTTATTTCCTTGTTTCACTTGAAAGAAAGTTACTGTTTGTCGTTTTGCATTTAGTTACTTGTAACACATTGCACTCAAGTTACCTGGCACTTGCTCACTAAAGCAATTATATAAGTCAGCACTAAAAATTAAAAGCACTACACCCTCACTCCCCACTGGCCCTTGTTTTCAATTAAGGATTTCCCAATATTATTCTAGCATGTCCAAAGGTCAGTTGTCAATCTCCTCACGGTCCAGCTGGTGAATCTGGGAATCTTGAGGCAATGTTATAACTGCCTCATGTACACAGACAACCCTCTCCTCCTCCCACATAACACAAATACTTGCAAGAGATGCAGCTATTTAGCCAAACTGGAGGCTGAGCTCTCTCAACTCAGGACTGGCAAGACCAGACAGGAGGAGAAGGCAACTACACACACCACAAAACCAACCTCACATAATGCTACCACTCCACTGAATCAAACACATAAACACACAAAGACATACTCGGAGGCTCTGAGTCAAAATTTACCTAAACAGCAGAGGCCTCCAAAGCAGACACCCAAACAACTGCTACCTCAAGACACCCCACAAGCAACACATAAACCACAAAAGCAGTGTGCAAAGCAGTCACAGCCCTTAAGGCCAAATACAACACCAAACATACTTGTCATAGGTGACTCCATAGTCAGACACACTGACGTCCCACTCACCAGGCTGAACAAGGAGAGAGTCACAGTAAGCTGCCTATCGGGCGCTAGAATCCGCCACATAACACAAGCACTCGGGTCACTCCACGGCAAGTACAAATATGACACAGTCATTGTCCATGCTGGTGTGAACGACCTGAGACGTACCTCCCTGGACTACATGAAAAGAGACATAGAGGAGCTCTCTGATTATGTAGCCCAGGCAGGTATGACCCTAACCCTGAGCAGTATCCTTCCTTCACCAAGAATGATGCCACAATATAGAGACAAGATGATCAGCTTTAACAATTGGCTTAATGTCTGGTGTCATTCAAAGGGGATCCAGTGTCTGTCTGCCTGGGATGACATGCTTGACAAGCCACGCTACTGCGCAAGGGACAGCTTGGCCCTGTCACCCCTGGGATTCCGGATATTGGCTAAGGCTCTTGCCACCCCATAGTGCCTTTTTTAGGCAAGGCTCAAATTCTAAACCTACCACCCTAGAAAACAAAAATGGGAAGAAACTGAGGGTAATGCTGTTCAATGCCAGAAGTCTAAATCTCAAAATGCACGCACTCGAGGCCCTTCTCAGTATGGAGAACATCGATGTCTGTGCTGTAACTGAAACCTGGTTCAAGGCTCCTGAGAGCACCCGGCACTATTAGGTTTTACCTCATATCATGCGTTCCGGCCCCAAAACCCAGACCACACCACAAAAGGAGGGGGTGTATCCATATTCATAAAGGATACCCACACCTCCAGGTTGGTGGCAACGCACAAAGCTCGGAAACCATCCAGGTGCAACTAACCATAGGCAAAACTACTCTACAAATTGTAGCATGCTACAGGCCACCCTCTCAAACTCAGGAACCCCACACAGCCTTCCTGAAGACACTGGAGGGTATAAATGTATCTCCAAACACCATCATATTGGGTGACTTCAACTACCGAATATAGACTGGGAACATTACTCAAGCCCTAACTTTCTAGCCCAACGGTTCCTGGAGTTCATAAATTCAAATGCCATGGAACAGCTAGTCACTGTTCCCACGAGAGGAGAAAATATACTAGATCTCATTGTCACAAACATGGGGACAAAATGCTCCACACCGAAGTATATCCCTCATTGGTGAGATCTGATCATAAACTAATCTCACTGGAAATCCACATCCCGCCTCCCCAAACAAAAGACCATAGTGAAGAACTTCTCTAAAGCAAACTTCACACTACTCAAGACTGGTGTGGTATCCTTCAAGGCCCCTGAGCCAGTGGAAACCACAACCCAAGCTGCGGAAGCCCTTACAAATGCCTTCTATGAACACCTCCAGGACTGCATGGATCAGGCAATCCCAAATAAAACCAAGACTCTTTCCACAAAGGGCAAACGTCCAGTCTGGTGGACCCCAGCCATTAACAAACTTTACAATAAGAGGAGAAAGCTATTACATGATAGAACAAAATCCATAAAAGGGAAGTCACCCCTGATCATTATTAGTAAAAAATACGAGCACTCATAAAATCAACTAAGGCCAATTTTGAGAGAAAAATTGCCATGGATTCAAAGGACAATCATAAGGCCTTTTTCAGCTATGTTAGGAACCTGGGTGGAAACTCCCAGATATGCTCAGAATTAGTCCAAAATGATACAAAAATCACTGAACCCACAGACATTGCCAACATACTGGCAGACAGGTTCAGTGCAAACTTCACCCCTCTCCCCTAAAGGAGAGATAACTATCCCAGCCGAGTGTAGCCTCCCGGACATCTCAAATGCGAGGTGAAAGCTGCTCTCTCTAAAGCTAAAACACAGCATCAATGGGACGGATGGTGTCCCCGGCTGTGTGCTACACGAGCTAAATGAGGAATTAAACCCGCACATAAGGCAGCTGTTTAATCTCAGCCTTACCACAGGATACGTGCCCAAGGAGTGGCGACGGCAACTGTGGTCCCACTCCACAAAGGCGGCGCCTCACGGACCCTGGTAATTACCGCCCCATAAGCTTAACAAGTCTAGTCTGCAAAGCTATGGAGAGGATCATAATGGAGCTCATAAACAAAGATATAGGGGACTTGCAGACATTGGACCCGACCCAGTTTGGCTTTGTCAAGGGAAGATCATGCCTTTTGAACTTGGTCGACTTCTTGAAACAGTCACCAAGGCCATTGATAAGGAAAGGCAGTCCATACAGCCTACCTTGACCTTGCAAAGGCTTTCGACACAATACCCCACTCGGGTATTGTAGAAAAACTTACCAGCTTAAATGTAAACCCATATGTCACAAGATGGGTTGCAAACTGGCTTAAGGACAGAACCCACAGGGTTAGAGTTGCTGGCGCTGTGTCAGACTCCAAGCCGGTCACAAGTGGTGTCCCACAGGGCTCGGTCCTTGGCCCCTATTGTTTGGCATCTACTTCTCAGAAGTACAGGCCAACATGGGAGGACTTTGGCTGACAAAGTTTGCAGACGACTGCAAACTGGGCCATAGTGGAAAGTGCATCGGACACGGATATCCTTCAGAAGGGACTCATGGAAACAGATAGCTGGTGCCAGAGCCATGGCCTGAAGTTAAACGCCAAAAATGTATAGTCATACCCTTCGGGAAAAACAAGGTAACCCCAAGCTACCATATAGGTGGCAATCCACTAAGCACAGAAGAGGTTATCAGGGACCTGGGGACCCAGGTTGACAGTGGCCTTTCTTTGACACTCACGTTGCTAAAGTGGTTAGAAAGACCTTCTACATTGCCCACCTGATCATGAAGGGATTCACATCCAGATCTAGTGAGGTCATTGTTCCCCTGTACTCTTCACTTATCAGACCAATGATCGAGTACAATGCCCCATTCGGGATGCATCTCACTCGACATCTGCAGCAATTGGAGAGACCCCAAAAGTTCCTCACCAAAAGGATAAAGGGACTCCAAAATCTGTCATATGCTTCCAGATTGAAGAAACTCCAGCTCTATTCAGTCGCATACCGTCTGCTCAGAGGTGACATGTGCCTGACATACAAGGCCATGTCCAACCCGGAATTAATGGACATGCTCCACCTCAAAAATCCAAATCCACCAAAACCACTAGAGCAAGCGACTTAAACCTTAGCACGGATATAAATAGGACGTGCTGGAGGGATAGATTTATCACTCAGAGACTCCCTATGCTGTGGAATAAAATCCCGGTCCATGTGAGGCAGAGCACCTCGCTGACTCTGTTCAAGAGAAATCTAGACCTGTGGATGGGAGATCGTAGGTTTACCCCGGGAATCATCTCTGTGTCACTGCTGGACAGAGGCACAACAAACTAATGGGCACAGTATTTTTTCATATAAGGGGTGGCGTAAGCCACAAAAATTTGGGCTAGGCTTATAAATGCCTTAGGGCAGATAGCCTAGTATAAACCTATGAACCTATGAACCTATGAATGTGGGAGCACACATACACTAAGGGAAGGGTACAGAATTCCCTGTGATGATGCAGTATTGATGTTAACACAGGTGAGGGTTGGATTGATGCCTACAGAAAAAAATATGGCCCTGTGTCTAGAATGATACAAACTCATGATTATTTTTTTTTCTTGGGGGGTGGGGGTAGTTCTTCTGGGGGACAAGCCAAAATAACCCAGACTTTGGGATTAGGCTGCCACTTCCAGCAGCAGAAACAGGGACTAGGGGTCTATACCTTTAAATATTTCTTACTTGTGTTGAGGATACCTAGTTCAGAGGAAACTGATGGACTCAAGTGCAGTTGAAGGAGGCTTGATGGTCAGTATCATGTTATAATTCATGGTTTCCTGCATATCTCTCTTCCTCTTCTGTACAGTGAAGGTACTACTTTGCTTTTACCATTGCTAGCATAGTCTCTCTTTGCCCCTCTTACAAATAGAGCCTCATACTTGACTTACTTGTGTTTTACAGGGTACAGAGACTCTACAGCACTCCACATGCTTCTGTCCACAATAAGCGTCTCTTTTTATGTCCTCATATCCTATTCTCATATCCTTCTGTCACTTCATCTACCTTACTAAATCAGCTCTCTGAATAAAATAAATTCTGGGACGCATTTATCTTACTAAATCAGCTCTCTGAATAAAATGATGAATTCTGAGACACTTTACACAAAGTCACCTGCAAGCAACTTCTCTTTCTGTCTCTATGTCCATTTGTAAAACATGTACTTATACCCCAAAGCCACTGTACATAGATAATATTTAAGTAAACCCTAATCATTGGAAGATGATCCACAAGAAGCACAAATGCCCTCCTACTTTTGCTCCCATTTCACAGGGCTTGCAGTAAGGGCTCTAACTGGTTCACTTCATCTTAGACAGCCTATTTAATAAGATGGCTGACCTACAATCTTGGATGCAACTTAATCTAAATGTTAACTAGAATTTATTAAATATAGCAAAGCCTGAATATATTAACTTTTCTGATGAAAGTTGTACCTTCCAGGGTTTTGCGGGGATAGAAATGTTGCTAACAGTGAGAAAAGGGTGTGCCACCTTGTCAAAAAAAAAATTCTACTCGATTAAGATTTTTAACCACTACACCTGAGATTCCTTTGGTCTAGACTGGTCTGCTATCAAACTTTTCCAAGGTGGAGCCTAAAAACACAGCCATTCACCTGCCTCCATCCAGTAGTCTTACACTTGATTCTCTACTTAATAGCCTTCAAGGTTGCCACTGAGAAAAACATTATAATTTGAAGGGATTTAAAGCATAAATGCCTTAGACCTCTACAAATTCAATCAAATCTTAACTGTTAAGCTGAGGACTTGGAAACGTATTGCAAATTTCACAAGGCTCTCTAAAATAAAATGTGTTTCATTAACAGACTGGATACATGCTAACAGGCCTGAAAAGCTCAATCAAAAAATATTTCTCAGTGCCTTATTATTTTTATTTAAACTTTGATAACCAGGTAGGCAGACTAGTCCAAAGACTCTCTTTTTCCACAACCTTAAGAGACCAATTTATCTGTTAAATGAGTAGCTTAAGTGGTCTGTTCCCTGCACCCTTTGCAGCCATGACCTGAGCCAAAAGGCAAACCAGCAATTAACATGTAACATAGGGTAACATTTCTATACTAAACCCTATAAAAACAGAAAAAATGGATGCTACATGTTTACATATTATAGTAGTAGGAGTATGTAATAATGCGGGAATAGTAAAAAAAAAATACCTGTAAGGGAGCAAGCAGTAAAATGATAACAATTATATAAGACAGCGTTGCACACAGCAAACAAGACTGCTTATATAGGATACATACATTGGCTATATTAAAACAGAAGGTGGACACAAAAACCTATGGTTTAAAAACAAATGGGTTTTATTCAAAATAATGTTTTATACAACAGTTAACATGAAAAACACTGTTTTTAATAATGCTTTTTAACGACTACACAGTCAGTTGGATGCAACAAATTTATTCCATCACTTCTTAAAAAAAAAGGTCATGATTGGAGAGAAAGGGTGGTTGCAAACAGTTCTTTCTAAGCTTATTTGCACCAGTGCATATCTTTGCAGTTTGCCAGGAAAAGAAGTCTCCCTCCTCTTACAGAAAACCGTAAAAAATAGTACATTTATCAGTGTAACTCCTAATGAATACAGTAGTACCCTTTCAAGACCCCAATATTCCCAGTGTGACAAATCAGTTGTGTTCCCTATCTGCTGCTCTGCATGACAAGCATTGTTACATTAAAGAGAACAGCCCACAGCAGATGTCATGAATGTAGGTGGTAACATGGAAGCAGCTGGCTGCCTAGCAAAGTCTGCCTTGCCCCATATTGTCTGCAGATCGCTGCATTTTGGCAGTTTGCTAGTGTTCAAGTGGCTAACACTAAACACTTTTTTTTGTTCTGTATTTGATGCTTTGATGGTTTATGCTGTGTCATCCTGGCAAACCTCTGGCTTAAGTATTGCTGTCTCCCAGTTTGCTGCTTCTTCTGCTTCCTGAGAATCAGCCACTGAACCAGGCTCTCTTCCCACTGTGTTTGCCATGGTACTAAGTGGTTTGGTTCTGTACCACCACCTCAGCTGTACACTTCTTGAATCAAAGATGACATTCTTGTCCCCTTGAATTTGTTGGATCTGCTAGGATCTTGTAGCAGCAGCAACATCTTTTCTAGTTTGCATCCTGTGACTGTTTCTTGGGGTTCCATGTATTTTTCTGGCCATCTTTTCTCTGTGTTGCAGATTACCTAAATGCTATATTTCTAACAATGGTCTCGATTAGTAAACACAGCTGTGGATTTTTTGGCTTGTGTCCAGTCTCTCTATTGTTCAGCAAGCATTTAGTGATCCTGTGCTCTTTTACTTTGCACTCATTTCTTAGCATCCATTGCTGGATACTACCACCATTCCAGGAACTCTAGTAAGTCTACATTGTTCACTATCTTCTGGATCCTGCTGCCTGTTATATGAACTCCTTGACACTGTTTGTCAACTACTGAAAGAAAGTACAGTTAGGTAAGTATACTTACTACAACAGCAGATGTTTGAATGATCGATCACTGCTGCAGTAGCCTTACGTTATATGGGTTTATTTATTTTAACTATTTTTTGACATCTGATTACCGGGGGGGGGGGGTGGGCACGGTAGTGCACCTGTTAGCGTTGTTGCCTCACAGCAAGAGGCTCTCCAGTTCGATCCTCGGCTGGGGTGCCTTGCCTTCTGTGCGGACTCTATATGTCCGCCCTGTGGTCGCGTGGGATTCCTCCGGGTGCTCCAGTTTCCTCCCACATCCCAAAGACATGCTGTAGGTGGATTGGACACTCTAAATTGGCCCTAGGAGTGAGTGTGTGCGTGTCTGTGCCTTCCGTGGAAAGTTGGACGCCGGGCTGGCAACTCAACAGTGTAAAACTCTACTGTCAGTCATAAGAGGACAGGTGATCCATTGTGGCGACCCCTAACCGGGAAAAGCCGAAAGAAGAAGAAGAAGCCATCTGAATGCCAGGAAAGTCTTACTGGGTAGAAGTCCATTTACAGAACAGTCCCAAGGAAAAAAAAATAAAAATTATTACCAAACATTTTAAGAATAATTACATAATCTTCAAAAATAAAACAAAAACATCTGGATTTCAAATAATTATAACAAATTAGACATAATATAAAAACATTGGCTAAGAATTGATACAAGGTATATGACCATCATTTAAAATTTAGAGAACTTTTAGACAGTTTGTAGAGAAATTAAAGGTAAGTTAGTATAACACAAACAGGAATTGCAATATAAAGTGAGGGAAAAATTGGCTTATAGTATACTTAGACAGAAAGTCAGGGAAAAGAATTAGACAGCAGTAAGGAAGTAAGTGAAAAATTGAGAATAAGGAGGTATAAGAAATGAAAACATACTTGTTCACATATGGGGATATAGTTTCTCCTAGTTTTGCACAAAAACAGAGCAAACGTTTAGCAAAGAAATCTTTCAGAGTGGTTTTGAAAGAAGGAAGGGAGGGTATAGACTTGATGGATACAGGTAAGGAGTTCCAGGCCTTAGCAACCTTGTACGAATACAGACAGTGCCCAGCAGATTTGCTAGGTCTGTAGACTGGCAGGAGATTTTGGTCACTGGATCGCAAAGACCGACTGGGAACGCAGTTGTGTAGAAAGTTTTTTAGTGCTGGATAGGCAGATGGATGCTGGACAATTTTATAGTTGGTAAGAAGTTGTGTGTATGTTAGTTGATGTGACAGTTCTAATCAATTTAGGCTTGTCAGTGCTATACAGTGGTGGGTTCATAAAGGGCTATTTGCTCCAAATTTATCAACTTTGTTATAGCATTGCTCAAGTTTTAATTTTTGTGAAGCCTAGAGGTTAATAAGGATGAGAGCACCATAATGAAGAGTGAGGAGGAAATAATCAAATGGCAAGTGAAGCTTTAGTTGTGTCAGTGAGGACATTTTTGGCTCTGTAAAGTATCCCTAGTTTCTGATGAATTTTTATGTAATTTTGTATATGTAGGTCAAATGTAAGATTACCATCTACTATCACCTCCAATAAGTTGAAATGAGAAGTGACGTCAATGATTGCATAATCAAGAGAGAGGACCTTAATCCTTAGCAGGATGTAACTCATACAGCTTAGGCTACTGCAGCAGTGATCAATACGACAAACATATCTGGTTACTTGGCAGGACCTTGCACTTCAACATAATTTTTGTTATCCAAAACAGTATACATTTTTCTTACCATAGTCAGTATTTTAGTTTGCTATGTTTTGTTTTACTTATATTTATAATTACTGAACTATCACTTTGCATATCAGGCTGTGTATGTAAATTTAATCCTGCATTATCAGGAGGACTTTTACACAGCTATATTGCATTGTTTATTATTTCCCTTTACTGCCTGTATAAATTTTAACTTGATAACTTGGTCCATTTTACCTTCCCTGCCTCTCTACTGTATTTACTTATACTAATCTTTCTGTAACTACTTTTTATCCAAACCCATTGAGTTGTCTTGTACACAATTTCCTTGCTGTTCTACCCTGTTAATCTTGTGTGGTTTAGCAAATCCTTTAATGAGGGACACCTTTCAGGAAAACACAGGTAGTGAGCAGTTTTTAGATAGGAGACGGTAAGATGATTACGCAGTTCCATCCATTTGATGAGTTTCAATACTGCAGTGATGAGTTTCAGTAGAAGTATTAGCTGCAAACCTAGAAACGTTGAAGCACTGCTCCCATTTAAACAGGGTGGCTTATAAGTTAGTGAGAAATGGAGTGGCATAAAGTAATGTTGGACGCAGTGATTTTTCTAGTGATGTTAGTAAGAAAAGGTTTGACTCAATATAGCAAACCAAGTTTTTGATCTGCTTTCTTAACAGCATTTTGAAAATGAAAGTCAGATTTTAAATTCTCAACTAAAATGATTTCCAGAAGTTAAGTATTAGCTAACTATATTTTAATTTTGTTCATTGCTCAAATGAAATAAAGACTATTAAAATACTAATTTATAACAACATTGAAGTATTATGATAATAGATGAAGGGGGTGAAGAAAGAGACGTTGTGATAGGAAAGTGAAGGTGGCATAACACGTTTGCTCAACATTCCTGCACAAAGAAACAGAGCATCTGAGTTTGCATATATGACGACATAAGCTTTTTAACCATTTGCATTTGGTAGTGACCAATAAGCAGAGAGTCCATATGTGTAGTTTTGAACTGCGACAACCTAGAAATTGGGCACAAGCTGTCTGATCAGTTTGCTTGATCCCAAATATGTGCTAGCATAAAGTTTTTCCTTGACTGTATTATATAAATGTAAATACATTCATACTTTTAGTTCCCCAGAATTAACACTACGTTCTCTCTAGTGAATGTTCTAACAAGTGAATTATTTTTCATGGTCTGTATCTCAAAAACTTTCAATGGAGCTTTTCTTCCCTGGGAAATTATTGAAAAGGGGCCTTTATTATTTTTCATTACGCTTCCTCAATAAATTGTAAACCATACATTGTTGGCATCTTGGGATACTTAAGCTGAAACCCACAGAAGCCAGACAGATAAAAACTAAAAAAAGAAAAATGAAAGCAAAAATAGAGCAATTGTCTTCAAAACTGCTAGAACACTTTCTGCTGTCTCACAACCTTTGGAGAAATAAGTGGGTGGCTTTATCTGGTTTTAATGATGCTCAATGTTAATGCCACAAATGGAAGCAACAATCCAAAGAACATGTTGAATGTTGCTGGCAATCCTGATAATGAAAATGTTTTGAAAGGAGTGGTTAATGGCTGAAAAAAAATGAAGTATGCCAAATGAAAGCATATTTTGAGAGAAACAGACAGTCATCATCTTATAATGATCAGTCTTCAAATTTACTCTACCAACCTAATAAGGAACAGTTGATTTGAGTAAGTGATGCTTCTATCTCTTCTAACAAGAGATTATTTTTTGATAAAAAGAGTACTTTGTAAGCTATCAGTCAATTAATACCAATCCTCTCCAAACTATGGCTCACAAAATTCAGATAACTTGTGAAAACAGCATTAGAACTACAGATTTCTAACTTAATAATAAATAAATGAAAAACTGGAAGATATGGCAGCAAAATTTTAATGTTCTTTTGAACTACAAGCTATGGTGACAGTAGTATTGAGTTTTAATTTTTAGAGATTGCAAATTCAAGATCAAAACTTAATAAATCAGCACTTGGAGATGTGTTAACAGGAACATTCTATGCTTTCTGGGAAAACCAGAAGCATGACACAACCTATGATTTACAGAACCCTATCTGCAAATTTACAGCACATATAAACCCCAACTTTGCAGCACAGGGAGATGAAGTCCTGACTACAATTCAGATGACCCAAGTTCAGCTCATGAGCTGGCAAAGTCATTGGAGAGAGGTGGATGCCAGTGAGTAGCAACTGTGGCTCTCCAATTCCAAGGGATGGGTTTTGTGGCTCAGTTTTGTCCAATACTCCATGTGCAGCAGATGCAGAAGCAAGAACTCCCAAACTGGGGAAAGCTCCTATTAGGAACCATGTACATAGTGGGGTGAAGGTATCACGAGCACCCACGGTGATGCAGCACCTACATCAACATCCAGGGGGTGGAATTATGAGGGGTTACGGTTAAGGGAACAATGTCTTCAGCAACTGCCCAAGGGCGATACATGTAGCTGATTGGAGGAAGTGCCTGTCAAGCTAGGACTAGAAAGTATGGTTGCCCTATGGATCCTGGTCTGGGGAACAGGACAGACTGATGGGGCAGGCACCATAACAGTCAAGGTTGGAAGAGATGATGGTTACCTGTATTCCATGATTTGGAGAATGTAAGCCATTTTCATTTAGCTGGGGTGAGGGGGCACTAACCTCTGCAGTAAGCAAGCAAAGCATAAGCAGGAGGCACAAAGCACCATCACGGCTGCGTAAATGATGGCCCCTATAGGCAGATCTCATCCTTGTACCAAGTATACCTGGTATAGGGAATGAATTGTCTGAAATCCCACAGGGGGAGGGCTTGATGATTGGTAGGCATGGGTCCAAAAAGCACAAACAAAAAAGAATACGGTATAGATAAAGAATTTGCCTGCAAAATGTATCAGACTATGGTTTTGGCTAGATATCACAGAACTGTACACTGTCACTCTATAAATAAATCACCACAATTTCAGTTTTTAAAGTCCGGTGAGTGCGATATTTGCTATCAGTGGCTATTAAACAGAGCTAGAGTCTATTTTTTATCATTTACCTCTAGAAGTGGTTAACACATGGGGTCTTTTCCCCAAATTAGAAGACTGCTAATGGAAAAGAACACTTACTTCCATATTATTTTTCCTGCAATGTTGGAGGTTAGTTGGAAAAGTATTCCCCTTGTTTTCGACTTCAAACAGGAGATGAAGAATAAGTCAGATGCAATTAGAATTCTTGCATGTGTCTGAGTGGGATTATGTTCCTGGGATCACCTCTGTGTGTTGGTTTTGCACATTTTTCTTTTTTCTTTTTCCTACACCTTTTTATTTTCCCTCTTTTACTTAGTCTGTAATCATCTTCTGTTTAGAAGATGAGCAGATGCACAAAACTGTTTTTCTCTTCTCACTGACTGAAACCCATAAATATGCTGTACTTAAACATTCAATAATGGAATTAATAAGTGTTGTACATAAATGCTATTCACATCCTCTCTAAGCAAAATTTGTTTTTATTAAACAAAAAAATATCTTTACTGAATTATCACTTATGACACAGGCAATCAAGCATTTATATAAATGAAAACAAACCATACTGACATATTTTCAGTTGAAAACATTATACATCACATATAATTGTCGATAAAGTCATTGTCACTCAACCATTACATAGCTCATTTAATTCCTGCCTTCCCTTAAACCTCATTCCTCTTCCAAAACATTACTCTAGTTGTCCTGCTCTTATAATTCCCATTTTTCTCGACACAATTTGCTCCTACTTTTTTCTAAAGATCCCACTTTCAGTTCTTTTAACTCTGTTACTATAGTTACTACTTCTAGTATAGCTGGTTTACACTTCGATTTCTATTTTGTAGTAATTACTTTTTTGGCAGCCAACATAATTAAACTCAGCAAGGCTTTACTATGTCAGTACAATTCCAATTATGTATCACAGTTCAGAAAATCATTTCCTTAGTTACATAAATTTGCTCACACAGTATTTCCTACAGAGTAGTCTGCAGGCAATTTGCTCACACAGTATTTCCTACAGAGTAGTCTACAGGCAATTTGCTCACACAGTATTTCCTACGGAATAGTCTGCAGGCAATTTGCTCACACAGTATTTCCTACGGAGTAGTCTGCAGGCAATTTGCTCACGCAGTATTTCCTACAGAGTAGTCTGCAGGCAATTTGCTCACACAGTATTTCCTAAAGAGTAGTCTGCAGGCATTTTTTTTAAAAGTCTGCCAACTCGCTACACTCCCAAAAATATGCTCCCAATTACCTCTTTCTTCCGCATTAACACCTCTAACATTTGTAATCTACCTTAGGAAAACTTCTTTGGAGTCTGCTTGGGGTTTAAAAATAGCTACGCAAATGCTTCCAAGCAAAAATCTTAAACCTTCTAGAGTTTGTTCCATATTTGGGACTCGCACACATATCCTCCCATTGTTTCTTTGTGAATTGCCTATCCAGACTCTCATCCCAATTCTTTCTAACCTCCTCTGGTTGATTCATATAGTTATTTAATATTTTATATGCCTTACTAATTATCCCTTCTGTTCTGGAATCTACTAAAAACCTCTACCAGTGCTGGTTTTAAACTTAGGATCCATCCCCTTCCTTTCACTTTGTCTATACTCTTATATCAGTCCTTGATAGGGAATGGAATATCTAGCATGCAGTCCAAACGTATTCTTGGCCATTTCACATTCTATTACCTTTGCTCCCAAAACCCTGGTTACTTTGCCAGTTTTCTCCAGTAAATTCCAACCCCCTTTTGCCTTCTCTCTGTACCCCTAATTGCAGTCATCACTATCACCAGACTGATCTACCTGATAACACCGACAACGAGATCACCAACACCACAAAACCGAAAGTTCAAAAACACGAAAGTTCACATGCCCGACAAACCACAATCCCGACAGTCAACAAAACAAAACAAAACAAAGTCCTTTTCTGAAAAACACACACAATACAAGCACACCAAAAACCTTACAAACCTACACTAAACCTTACATACACAACTATCTAGGCACTAACCTTAACCCAAACCCTAACCCTAAGGTCCGTCACTATCGCACACTTACCTTACCCGCACCCTAACCCTAAAGTCCATCACTATCGCACACTTACCTTACCCGCACCCTAACCCTAAAGTCTGTCACTAACGTACACTTACCCGCACCCTAACCCTAAAGTCCGTCACTAACGTACACTTACCCGCACCCTTACCCTAAAGTCCGTCACTATCGCATACTTACAAGTAGCACTCGTTTCACATGTTGGTGTTTTCAGCATTGGGATTTCGAACTGTTGATTACTTCCATTGTCGATCTTCTGGTGTTCTCATTGTTGGCGTTTAGAGCTTTCGTTGTTCTCAGGTAGATCCCACCAGACTCTCTTTTCTCCACTACCGTGCTGACTTAGTTCTTAAAATACTTTCTACTATTTTTTGAATATAATATTCTGTATTATTTTTATTCTCAAGGATCTGCAACCAAAATTACTTATTTCTTGAGCTTCCTCCTTGTTCATCAACATCATCCCTTTCCACCTCGAATTATAGCATTCTGCTTGTGCTACGTATAGGAGCCTTAACTGTGTAACTCTGAAACACCGCTTCAAATTAGGTAATACCAATCCACCTCGTTCTACTGGAAAGATAAACTTTTTTAACTTGACTCTTGCCCTTTTCCTCTCTCAGAAAAAAATCCTTCAACTCTTTGTGAATTGGTATCCACAACTTCTCCTCTGGTAAAAAATATGCCTGAGCTGTGTATAAAACCAAAGGGACTAAGAAAATTTTTAGCTGCTTATATCTTGCTTTAAATATCAATAAAACAGAGCTTCCAGTGTCTCAGTTTTTGTATTATCTTTAGTCTCCTTCCACAAATCCTTAGTTGCCATAACAGAATAGCTTTTAACCCATACTCCTAAGTACTTCATTTTACCATGTCCCCACAAAAATGGGTATTGCTGAACCAATTTATAAGTGGGTACACAGTTTACAGCTATTGTTTTCATTTTACCTTCATTCATTTTGTATCTGGAATAGAAGTGAAACTGTCCCAGAATGTTCCAAAATACTGAAATAGCCTTTTCTAGTTTTATCAGGTACAAAATACTTGGAAATAAACCAACTTTTCTTGGTTACCATACAAATTATATCCTTGAATTTCTGAGTCCTTTATTTTCTTTGCCAATGGTTCTAAATATAATGCAAATAAGAAAAGGGAAAGAGGTCACACCCTGCCTCATGCTTCTGTTCAAACAGAACTTATAAGAGAGGAACCTCACCCATTTTATGTTTTGCCTCCAATCCCTCATATATCCTCCTAATTTACGTGTCAGGGAATGCAAATGCTTCTATTATCCTACTCATAAAATCCCAGCTTACCCTGTCAAATGCTTTCTTTACATCAAGGCCCAACAATAACAGTAGTACTTTCATACATTCTGCTTCCCTCTGCATCATCATTGTTCTATTAACATTTGCCTCCCCTCCATGAAAACCACATCGACCATATATATCAATTTTGGTATCACCTTTGCCATTCTTCTACCCATTTTAGAAGAACACTTTATAGTCATGGTTTAGAATCAAAATGGGTCTATATGATGTATCATGGGTCTTTACCGTCTTTAGGTATTACAGCCATCATGGGGTTCTTCAAGGATACTGATGCTCCTGCTTTTAAAATACTGTTAAACAAAACCTTCCCTTATTACCACTTTCCTCCCTCATAGCTTCCAAACTTCCACAGGACTACCATCTACTTTCCTGGAGACTGCTTATACACCACCATTTTTATCTCATCTCCTATCCTAACTGCTAACAGTTGAACCTCATCTACATCTAACCTTGGCATGTTTTTTGATCCGCAAAATACATTTTGGGCCCACATTAAACAAAGGAAAGAGATTATTATTTTGTTATAAACAATCACATTTAGAAAAGTTTCATATTAAGGTTTGAGCTATAAGACTTAATTGTTGCTGTTAGCCAAGTCTGACTCTGTGACATCAAAGACTTTCGCACAGCAGGCATGTCTCCAAACAGCTGTTTTAAGTTCTTCCAAATTAATATTCATTTTCTTCACTAATACTGTAGATCCTCCTTAGTCTCGGTCACCTACGTCTTTTGGCTTTGACCTTTCCCACCACCAGTGTATTCTTTAGTAAGTCATATCTTCATATTATGTGGCCAGAATTTTCATTTTAGTAATACGGATTCCAGCAAACAGTCTGGGTATATTTCCGTAGTATTGACCAATCTGATCTTCTTGTAACCCACCAAAGTCACAAAAATCTTTCCAGCACCAAAGTTCAAAACCACTGATTTTCAAGTGCACAACCTTACCCACAGTCCCACTCTCACAGCCATAGTGTACTGTTACTTGGAAAACACCTGCATTTTACTTTATGGACCATTTTTGACAATATTATCTCTCTGCTCTTTAATGTTCTTCACATTTGTTACAGATTTCTTGCCAGAAACAAGTACATAAAATCTGTCATGGCCTCCACATCTTCCCACTCTATACATAAAAAACTGACAGAACAAGATGACATAATTTTTATGTTGAGCAATAAGACACAGCTTTTTTAACATTATACTTTTAACTTCATCAACAGGCTCTTTGACTGATTTCACGTTCAGTCACTACCACCTGCACAAATGAGACCAATAAATCTGCAAGCAATTCTGATTCATGTAATATATATTACTCAAATACACATGAAAATAAGTAGGCTGGAAATATACAGTCTTTTTCCCCCTTTCCTATTCTTCATCTAGTCAGTTATTCCATATTCATTTCTAGCTGCTCCTTTTTGGGAGATTATCATAGCTACAGCAATGGCATATGCAGATGACACTTTGACTTCTGAGTATGGGGAAAAGATTGGAAAAGTTTAGACTTTGGCACAAACCTTTGACCATAAAGGATTAAAAAGATGGATTAAACCAAACTGACCATCTTGTGAATTATAAGCCAAGGCCTGACTTAATATAAGAGATGATTTCAATGTTTAGCTTAGCAGTATTTTACATTTCTTCTAGGAGTATATTTTTCAATCGGTTTCTGCTCTGAATCAAATATGATGCATAATCCACATCTTTTTTGAGCAGAGATGAGAAACGACAATACAAAATATGATGCAAAACATTTATCTTTGTTGGGTTCTAGCAATATATTAAAATGTTCTTTTACTACTATTCATTTTCCCTTTGCAAAACTTACTTGTTCTACCATCTAAGACTTGCAGAACAAATTTAGAAAAATCTTTAAGTTCCTTTGGGGGGGGGGGTCCAGTAAAACACCCTGGCAGATCCTGATAGTAACTAGCGACCAGTTCAGACTAAAAATGCTTAATACTAGAAATCATATTTTATTACAAATTTTCTTGAAATAGCAAATTATACTGTTTCCTAATTTGGTTTTGAATAGTACAAGATAATTATTAGCCTTTCATAATATTCCTATTCATATAGAATTATTTGTACACAAGTAATACATTTTATCCTGAGATATTATAGTTCATATTTCCAGGATATTCAACATTTGTTTCTGGAATTTTATGTTCCATAAGGAAATTTTAAGGTCAAGTACTTTTGTCTGGTGATTTGGTGTTTGCACTAGAAGCCAATACTATTATATATGTGGCTTTGATACCTGCAATGAAAGGTTGAAGACACGACAAACTATTAGTGATTAACAATAGAAAACTATCTGTATCATGTAAGTTAATTTCAATGTAGTACATTGTTGAATGTCCTGGTATGAAGAAGGGAGAGCAGGTGCTGGGGTCTGAATGTAATAATGAACAATGCCTGAAAGTATTTAAACAGTTTTTTTTATACCAAAGAGTCACTAAATAATGCTTTACTCAAGCGAAAATCCATTATGCAAGCCATTCTTTCTGTACAGATTATATTTCATGGAAAATGGTAGAGATGTTTTCTGTAGACAATGTGATGAATATCCAGCAAACGTTACCCTGTCTGGTGGGGAGTGCTGGGAAAAACAGGTCCTTGACACAATGGTGAATACATTGCACAGTTATGCTTTTGTTACATATATGGGTAGACAGGTGATACTAGGAAACAAATTATGGAGACTAAAATACAAAGTCTTTGCAACTGGAAAGCCAATCCCCTTCTGCAGTTTCCTCTGCAGGAATGCTGGTATTAACTTTGGTGTGCTTTGTGGATGATCACTTTAGTGATGATGGGATAGGCAAAGGATGAAAACATTTTTTCCCAGTGTTGAGTTTTCCATCACTTCTATTGCTCTCTTTTTTTTTTCTTCTTTTAATTTCAATTATTTTTCACATTTTTCTATTTTGGATAATATTGGTTTATACAAGTTTTAAAAATCAATAACAGTACTACATGTGCAATATGTACTATGAAAACAAAAAAACATAAGTTCACGGAAGTATGGCTAGTGTGGAGCTAATTGGGCAGGCACCCTGGGCTCAAGGTGTCAGGGGGCTTAATCAGCAGAAGCCTATCAGTGGTAGTGCAACACTGGCATATTGGTGATAGTGAATTTGCAATCAAGGCTGATGTGCTACAGCTTCACTGCTCCATGTGTGTTATTCAGATTTGCAGTAAGCAGTTTGCTACTCTTTGTCTTGCTTCTAAGCTCCTCTTTTTTGCTTCTCAGTCATCCAATCAGAAGACTTTTTTTTTGCTTCCTGAACTGGAGGAGTAAAACTTTTTTTGGCATGAGTTGGGGGGGGGGGCACATCAGGTAAAGTACAGTTTTGTACCTACCATAAATGTAGATGTCTGATAGATATGCAACTGCAGTCCTTACATATGGGTTGTCCTGCCTCAGGCAGCCCTTCGGTCGGCTGGATTCCAAAGTCTGGGTCCGGCGTCGGCTGATGTCGCCTCTTCCCCGACGTCAGAGCGACTGGGGTATAAAAGCATCAGTTGACGCCATCTTCTTCAGTGTTTATTGCCCCAGATGCCAGGTGCCATCCAAAGAAGGCTAAAATTAGAGACTGGATAAAAAATTCCAGACATGCACAACAGTAATAAACAGATACACCATAACAGGTTTCCCCAGCTAATTTGGAAAAGGGGAGTGGACCCAAAAAGGATAATTTACAGAGGGGTAGGAGGGAGGGAAAACCTGACTGCAGTTGCATATCTATCGGACATCTACATTTATGGTAGGTACAAAACTGTATTATGTCCTTCAAGAATGCAACTGCAGTCCTTACATATGGGTTGAATACCATAGCCAAGCTGGGGGTGGTAGGATCTAAGATAAGGACGGTGTAGCTAAAATGTCCTGCAGGACTGCCGAAGCAAAGCCTGCTCAGGATCTGGAATATAAAGGCAGGTTGTAGTGTTTGGAAAATGTATGCACGGAGCACCATGTAGCAGCTTCTAGAATGTCCTTTGTAGCCACCCCTCTTAAAAAGGCTGTGGAGGTGGCTATAGCTCTGGTGGAGTGTGGCCTGATATTGGCTGGCACACCTTTTCCATGGAAACAGTAACAGAATCTGATGCAGTGTCCAATCCATTTTGAAATTGTTTGTTTGGAAATTGCCTTTCCTTGTACTCCAGCAGCATAAGCTACAAATAGTTGGTCAGACTTTCTGTTGGCTTTTGTTCGGTCCAAGTAGTAGCGCAATTGTCTGTGTATGTCCAAAGTGTGCAGCAGCTTTTCTCCTTTATTTTGAGGATTGGGAAAGCAGGTAGGCAAGTGAATTGCTTGATTTAGAAACACCCTGGATATCACTTTTGGCATGAATGAAGGATTGGTTCTTAAGGAAACTCTGTCCTGATGAAAAATGAGAAATGGAGGTACTGCCATGAGGGCCTGTATCTCCGAGACTCTTCTTGCTGAGGTAATTGCCAACAGGAAAACTGTTTCCCAGGAGAGAAATTGCAATTCTGAAGATGCTGCTGGCTCAAAAGGAGGGAGAGTTCATTTTTCCAACACGAAGTTGAGGTCCCATGCAGGCACTGGTGGTTTTCTGTGAGGTTTGATATTCTTAATCCCTCTTAGAAACTGTCTTAGCAAAGGATGTGAAAACACAGGTGGATCACTGTTGTATTTTGCTGAAATTGCTGAAGCGTGTATTTTTATGGAAGAATATGAAAGGCCATTATGCAGCATTTCTGCCAAGTATTCTAGTATCTGTGGGATGCTCATTACTGATGCATCCTGACCCTTGCTGGCATTACAGATGCTGAATCTCTTCCATTTGGCTGAGTAAGTTTTTCTGGTGGAAGGTCTGCGTGCTTCCAGTAAGATCTCTTGAACTTTCTTGGAGACAGAGATATGGGGAGATGGAACCCTCCAAACTTTCAGCTGTAATGTTTGCAGGTTGGGATGAGACGTCCTGTAATTGTGCTGAGTCAGAAGCAGAGGCCATTGAGGCAGGGGCCACGGCTTGGTGCGAGTTATGCTCCTTAGTAATGGATACCAGTGCTGTCTTGGCCAGTCTGGAGCTATCAAAATGCCTTTTGGTTGTTCTGCTTTGATCTTCAGTAACACCTTGGTCATTAATGGTAGAGGTGGGAATGCATAGATTGTTAGAGAGTTCCAGCTGAAGGAGAGAGCATCCATTCTCCAGGCTTGAGGATGGTGTGTCCTCGAGCAGAACTTCTTCAGATGATGATTGAGGTGTGAGGCAAAGAGGTCTATGTCCGGCCTCCCCCATGCATGAGTTATTTGTGGAAAAATGTCTGGATGCAACATCCATTCGTGCAGATCCAAGATGTTTCTGCTTAGACTGTCCGCCAGAACATTGTCCTTGCCTGGAACAAACTGGGATTGCAACTGTATGTTCAGTTTCAGGGCCTTTTCCCAAAGAGTCATTGTTAGCCTGCAGAGGGGGTAAGAATGAGTGCCTCCCTGTTTGTTTATGTACCACATAACAGTGGTGTTGTCTGTCTTTATTAGCAGTTGACCTTGCTGAAGAAATTTTCCGAAGGCCTCGATTGCATGAATCACAGCCAACATCTCTTTTTGATTGATGTGTAGATGCACTTCCCAGGATGTCCATTGCCCTTGAATGCATCTGTCCTCCATGTGCGCCCCCCATCCATGATCTGAGGCGTCTGTTGTAATGGTTTGGCTTGTTTGAGGTTTGTTGAAAGACATGCCTTTGTTTAGCTGGCTTGCTTGCGCCCACCACAAAAATTCCTTTTGTAGACATGGAATGAGTGGAATAATTGCTTCTAAGTTGTGGCTGTGTTGAGACCATAAACTTTTTAGGTACCATTGTATTTTTCTCATGTGTAGTCTTGCCAGTGGAATCATCAGAATGCAAGATGCCATGAAACCCAGAGCCTGCAGGATTTTCCTTGCAGTCATCTGGGTGAGCTTTGCTAGGCTTTTGAAGTAATGTGGTAATTGTTCTTGTTTTTCTTCTGTGAGAAAAGCCATTTGTGAGTTTGTGTCCAGTTTGGCTCCTAGAAAAATTATTTGTTGGGATGGCAGTAGTCTTGATTTTTGAATGTTGACTGTGTATCCCAAAGCCTGTAGCAAGTGAATGACATAGTTCAAGTTTCTTATCAAGGCTTGCTTGCTGTCCGCTTGTATAAGGCAGTCGTCCAGGTAAGGGTATATTTGTATCCCCTGGAGTCTGCAGTGTGCAATTACTGATGCCAGGCATTTCGTGAATACTCTGGGCGCAGTAGATAAGCCAAAAGGCAATGCTGAGAATTGATAATGCTCTGACCCTGCAAGAAATCTGAGGTATCTTCTGCAACTGTGTCTGATTGGGACATGCAGGTATACCTCCTTGAGGGCCAGAGTAACCAGCCAAGACCCCTTGCCCAGCATGGGAAGAAGTTGCTGTAATGTCAGCATTTTGAATTTTGGCACAATGAGAAAAGTGTTTAGAGCGGACAAGTCCAGTATAGGTCTCCATTGCTTTTCTTTTCTTGGAACAAGGAACAGTCTTGAGTAGAATCCCTGGCCTTGTTCCTGAGGAGGAACCTTTTCTATTGCTTTGATTTGTAGCAGCTTTGAAACCTGTATGACTGCCTCTGCCCTTTGATTTTGTGGCAGGTTTGGAATGCCTTGTCTTGTTGGTAAGGTATGGAAGTGGAACCTGTAACCTTGGTCTATTATGTCCAGAATCCATTTGTCCTTTGTTAAAGTGTGCCAATTTCTTGAAAATAAGGATAATTTTCCACCTAAAGGTGCTTCTCTTTGAGCCTTGGTCGGCGGTGTCAAAGTCAAGTCATTGTGATTGTCCCTGTGGAGCAATAGAAGTCCCTGCGCCACTTCTCTGATTAGTCGGTTGCCATAGGCGGCCCCTGTAGGAGCCTCAGTATTGCCCTCTACCTCGAGCACGCCTGTTTTTTTCCCCTTTGGAACTTGTCAGTGTCTGGAAAGGACCAATTCTTCTAAGGCCAATTCCTGCTGAACCTTGGTGGCTGAACCTGGAGGAAATCTTTGACTGTTTGTACTGATTTAGCCATTTCCTCAATTGATTTCAACACATCCTGAGCATTAGCACCAAATAGCTTGTGTTTTTCCAGAGGCGCATCTAGAAGCTTTACTTTAACATGATCTGGCAAAGCCTGTTCTTTCAACCAAGCATGCCTACAAATAACAGCCCCTGTCATAGCTGCCCTACATGAAGCTTCCAATGCATCATAACCACACTGTAGAAAATGCTTGCTAACCTGCTGAGTATTATGAACCAAATCCTGCAAGGCCTATCTAAAGGCTCAGGAGAGGCTAACTTTTTCTGCAAATCATCCATCAAGAAATCCTGATACTGAAACATATGAAAAAGACAGTTAAGAGCCCTCATGGCAAGGGTGGTTGAGGTATAAACTTTTTTGCCTCACCTCTCCACGGACCTAGATTCCCTGTCAGCGGGCAAAGGATTTTTGGCCGTGGAAGTGGCCACTCCCTTGGGCCCCTGGGAAATAGTTTCTAGGTCAACAGAGTGGGCCTTAAAGAGATGTTTATGAGTTTCAGGAACCCTGTAATATCTGTCTGGCTTAACAGGAGCAGAAGGGAGAGAATCAGGAGAAGCACTCGAGTCTGAGTACACATCATCCAATACATCTAACACAGGTGGAATAGCTAAAGGCCTGTGCTGGAGTAACTTAAGGAAAGTACGAAGCCTTTTCCTGGAGTCGGAGAAATCCTGGCCCTGCCACTGAAAATGCTCTCTCATGGAGTGGAGAATTTCCCCGAAGGAAATATCCTCAGGAGGAGAGGCAGAGGGAATAGATTCATCAGCATCAGAATCCTCGTAGGCCTGGAAGGATTCTTCCTGGGAATCTGAATGACCTGAGTCGCCAGAGGCTTCATCTGAGGAGAAGGTATATGTCTGCTCAACCCTAGGCCTTTTGTCTGCAGGCGGCTGAGAACCCCTGTCTGGATGAGCCTGAGAGCCTCTGAGTAATGAAAAAAGATCTGCAGCTAAAGTCAAGATCTGTTTATCGGAAGTGGGACCCTGAGAAAAAGATTTAGGAGGGAGAGACTTAGCCTGGTTGGCAGCCTTAGCACGTGTGTAGGCCTTGATGGACATAAACACCGGAGGCCTAGCTGCCCCACGTGCAGGAGTAACTTTGTCCACCGGTATGGTGTCAGGTAAAACTTGGGCTACGGTTTCAGGAGGAAAATCAACAACCGGCACCGGGGAAGCCTCCGGGACCGAAGTGTGCGGTAAAGCGGTGCCTTTGGTCTGGAGCGGTTGAATTACCGGCTCCGAGGAGACCGATGCACTCGCGGTAGGTTTTGGCGTGGTGTCAGTGGAAGCCGCGGGCCGAGAATGTTGGTCCCGGTCCTTCCGTTTTTTGGAAATAATTGATGTCGGTTGTTCCGACGGCATGATATAGGAGTAATTTTCCCCAAAAAAGTCTACAGCAAATTCTGCCCGGCGCCTGAGAGTGCGCTTATTGAAGCAAGCACAGGCCGAGACGTCGTGGTCTGGGCCAAGGCAGGGAAGGCAGTAAGAATGGAAGTCCTTATGAGGTATTTGTTTACCACAAGACAAACAGTTATTAACTTTTGCAGTTTTATCTGACATCGGCTGAGGCAAGAAAAGGTTCCCCAACGGGGTACTTAGCTTTTTGATGACTTCGGTAACTGAAAACACAGGAGCTGACCGACTGGCACTTGCGAACTGCTTCTGCTTCAGGCACCACGCGGCAAGAAAGACTGGAGAAGATGGTGTCGACTGATGCTTTTATACCCCAGTCGCTCTGACGTCGGGGAAGAGACGACATCAGCCGACGCCGGATCCAGACTTTGGAATCCGGCCAACCGAACGGCTGCCTGAGGCAGGACAACCCATATGTAAGGACTGCAGTTGCATTCTTGAAGGACATCTGCACCAGGCATGCCAATAACTAGTAATTCATCTGTAGATTCACATTAAAGGTAATCAATAAAAAAATCAGTATAGTAAAATCGCAATAGAGAAAGTCAAGTTTATTTGGGAGTGCTGATCCAAATGACCTCTCTTCTTAGATGTTGCAGAACATGAACCCAGGTATTTCCATGAGCATATATAACCCCTCTAACAGCAGCTTCTGATGAAGAAAATAAGCCAACAATCTCTCGTCTTTCTTCACATGGAAGAGAAACACATTTAAGGGGATATATAATGGAGACATGCTTTCTCCAGTGTGGACTGCAAGAACATGAGAGCTACTACAAAGTAGGCGTTTTCAAGAGGCGAGCTAGAAAAACATGACTCATTGTCCCATTCACTCAGCAGCACAGGGACTTCTAGCCTTTCTGCCTCAAAAGCAAACATATCAGAGGGATAAGGACAATGACAGGATCTACAGCTGGCACTCACTAGCCTAAGCCTTGCTCTCCACCTGTGCAGGCAGCAGATGAGTAAGGACAGCTGCAAGCCTGACTGAGAAAGGGTGTATTGTTGGTCAAACGTGCAATGAAGAGGCACATGAAACAGTATGAGGGGCTGAGGGATTTGCAAAAAGTCTTGCACTGCCGTGGAACTGAACTGCTGAAGTATTGTCTCATGCTAAAGTCCAGTGTAGAGACCGGAAAGGCTTGGGACTCAAAATAGGAATGGTAGGGCCAATAGATATTTGCCCTGAGCCTCTATGGCAAAGGGACAGTAACTAATACTCAGAGGAGGAGGAAGCAAAGAAATCTTATCCCTTGGGCCCAAGTTCAGAACTACAACAAAATCCAGAGAGGCTGTGAACCAAAGGGTCATGGCCAGCCTGCACAGCGGGTAGGACTGAGTCCCTCCCTGGTTGTTGATGTACCAACATCACAGTGGTGTTGTCTGTTTTGATCAGGAAAACCACTGGAGAGAGAAGGGGGTTGAAAGCTATCAAGGTCTGCTGCACAGCCATCATCTCTTTTTAACTGATGTGTAGGGGGGAGTTGCTGGGGGTTCCCTTGGCCCTGTATGCACCTGCCATCCAGGTGTGCACCCCAAGTGTAGTCTGATGCGTCTGTGGTGAAGGTCTGGGTAGCAGGGTGTGGGGAGAAGGCCAGTCCCTTGTTGTGGGAGCAGGCTGTTGCTCACCAAAGAAATTCCTACCTCAGGCAAGGAATAATAGGCAGAAGAGTTCCCAGATCTTGAGAATGTTGACACAAAAGGCTCTTTAGGTACCACTGAAGTTTCCTCATATGCAGTCTAGCATATGGAATGAGGAGTATGCAAGAGGTCATGAACCCCAGGGCTTGCAGGATTTTCCTTGCAGAAAGCTGGGGCCTGGTGGCCAGTTGACAGAAGTAAGCTGACAGGAAAATTTGTTTCTCTGGTGTAAGGCATGCCATCTGGGATGCTGTGTCCAGACTTGCTCCCAGGAAGATTATCCTTTTGGTGGGTACCTGTTTGGATTTCCTTTTGTTGATTGTGTACCCTAGGGAGGTTAGGAGGTCCTTTACAAAGGCCAAGTCTTGGAGCAGCTTTTCCTGGCTATCTGCCTGAATAAGGCAGTCATTTAAGTAGAGATAAATTTGAATATTTCTTTGTCTGCAAAAGGCAATGGCCGGAGCCATGCATTTAGTGAAAACTCTGGGAGCAGTAGATAAGCCAAAGGGAAGCACAAAGAACTGAAAGCGTTGAGATCCTGCTCTGAAGCGGAGATATTTTCTGCAGGACTCTCTGATAGGAATGTGGAGGTAGGCCTCTTTTAGGTCCAGGGTGGCTAGCCAGGCATCCTTGGAGAGCATGGGTAGCAGCTGCTGGAGGGTGAGCAGTTTTAATTTTAGGATCACCAGAAAGGTGTTTAGAATGGATAGATCAAGGATGGGGTGCTAGGTGCCCTCTTTTCTGGGCACCAGAAAAAGTCTGGAGTAGAAGCCTTGGCCTAGCTGTTCTGCAGAAATGTGCTCTACTGCCCCCAAGGAGAGCAGGGAAAGGATTTGTTTTTGAGCCTCTACCCACTGATTTGGTGGCAGATCTGCGAACCCTTTTGGGGTTGGAAGGGTGTGGAAGGAGAATTTGTACCCCTGAGACACAATGTTCAGAACCCACTGGTCCTTGGTAATTGTGGCCCAGGTGCTTGTGTGAAAGGAGAGTTTTCCTCCTAGGGGTATGTGAAGGTGGGCAGAGGCGAGGTCAGGAGGGGGCGAGTCATTGTGAGTTCTTACCATAAGGGGGTGGCTTAGAACTCCCTGATTTTGAAGTGGAGGTAGTCCACTGCTTAGATCTTGGCAACCCCTGGGGCTGCTGTCTCGGGGGGGGGGTCTGTTTCCATGGGGCCTAGGCAGGCCCTGTCTACTTGCAGCAGGAAAGGACCATTGCTTGTAGGGAAAATGCCTGCTGAACCTAGGGGGCTGGACCTGTAAGAAATCTTTAACAGTCTGCATAGATTTTGCTTTTTCTTCCATCTTTTTAAGACCTCTTCTGCTTTAGTGCCAAATAAGTTATCTTTGTGCAAGGGTGCATCCAACAATTTTGATTTGACATGGTCTGGCAGGGGTTGTTCCTTAAGCCATGCATGTCTTATAATGACAGATCCGGTGACTGCTGCCCTGCCAGAAGCTTCTAGGGCATCAAAACCACAGTGCAAAGTGTGTTTAGTTACCTGACAAGCAGAATGCATTAAGTCCTGTAAATCTTTCGATTCTGCCCATGCAGGAAAGGAGGACATTTTTTTGTTTAAGGAGTTCCAAGGTATGTTGCTGACACTTAAGCATATGGAACTGACAGTTTAGTGCCCTGATAGCAAGAGTAGCTGAAGTGTATACTTTTTTACCCCACCTGTCCAGTGCTCGGGAATCCCTGTCTGAGGGGGTGGGATTCTTAGCTGAGGTTGCTTGAATCTCTTTAGGCCATTGAGTAATGACCTCAGGGTCAGCTGTTGGATTTTTAAAAAGATATTTGTGTGAGTAAGGGACCCTGTAGTACCGATCAGGTTTTCTGGGAGCAGGAGGGAGGGCATCTGGGACTGGGGAGATGGCTAAGGGCCTGTGTTGTGGAAGGTCCAGAAACTCCCTGAGTCTCTTTTTAGACTACGGGTAGTCTTGACTGTCCCACTGGAAATGCTCCCTTAAGGTATGCAGGGTTTCCCCAAAGGAAAAATCCTCTGGGGGAGAGGCTGAAGGAATGGATTCCTCTGGATCAGAATCCTCATATGTGGAAAGGGGTTGCATGTCTTCATAGTCAGATGCATCGGATTCATCTGACACTTGTTCAGAAAAAAATACTGGAGACATATCTGTTTTCCTTTTTGGGGGAGCGGCTTGGCTTCCCCTAATCAGCATGATAAGGTCTTCTGCCATTTTAAGCATTTGAGACTGAGGCAAGGGAGCAGGCACCTGAGAATGGGTAGTCGGTTTCTTGGATGTAGTTCGATCCCTAGGCCTAAGGAACTCTGTTGTTTTAGAAAGAATGCATCGGTTTATGTCATCAGCCGGTGTTGCGAAGGACTTCCTCAGAAGCCGGTGCCTGCACAGTGGCTCTGGATCCATCCAAGGTAAAGACGACTGCAGTATCCTTAGACGAAGAAGAATTTTGTGGCATACCGGACTCCAAAAGGGTCTCCGTAGCAGCCTGCAAATTAACTGAAGTGGTCATCAGGGACTGTGAAAGCACCTCACCGAGTTCCGGAGGACTGACTACTAGCTTAATGGAAGCATCGTTGGAAGGTTTGGTCCTGTGCAGTCTGTCTCTGTCTTTACCTTTACGTTTTATTGGAAGATCTGCTGTCGGATGGCTTACCAAAGCCATATCAGAATTCGAGGACTGTAAACGAAAATATCTGGCTACAATAAGGGCCAGACGACAAATAGTTCTGGGTTTAAACAAAGCACAGCAGTGACAATGAGTGACATCGTGGTCTGGGTCTAGACAAGTAAGAGTGAAAGTCCCTGCGTGGTATTTGCTTTTCACAGGCGAGACATTTATTAACTTTTTCTGACATCGGTTAGTGCAAGAAAAAAAGATCCCCAATGGGGTACTCAGCTTTCGAAAACTACAAACTTCAATTCAGAATCGAATCTCAGGTAGTGGCCGACCGGCACTTGTGCGAACTGCTTCTGCTTTGGACTCCACGGCAAGAAAGACTGATGTAATGGCACCGGCTGCCTGCCTTTATACCACTGACGACCGGACGTCAGTTTTCAAGTGACAGCAACCAACACGGAAATACTAAGTCTCTGGTATTCAGGCCGGCCGAGGGCTACCCTGGCAGGGATAACTCAAATGTGATGACTGCAACAGTGAAACACGAAGAACGTCAGCATATTTAATGGCGATTACTTGAAATCTGGAGATTACAGGTACATTTGGAAAGTTTAATCTTCTTATGTACCTGACACAGGAAGTTTCCCATAGTACCCATTAGAGGATCTGAAGGGTAAAAATAGCTAGGAAGAAATGCTGAGACTGAGCTCATGAGGATGATCGTCAACCATGGTACAGGAATACTTTGCATTGGCCAAAAAGGATGTCAGCTTCCTGTGTGTGTGTGTGAGGTAAGATGAAAGGGCCCACAAAAAATGTATCCATGTATTCCATCCACTGCAGAAGACCCCTGATTTCCTCCAAGTCTTGTAATCTCCCGGCAACAAAAAAGAAAAAAAAACATGCAGAATCATGTATATGCAAGAATTTTTCCAGTTAATAATGTTAATCCTTCATACTTTTGTGACTTGTCATCTCTAGTCTATCATGAGTTTTGAAACATTCAAGCTTTGTGATAAACTTTTGCAAATGATGCCTGGTCAAAGGTCACTGGGTACTTCATCTGCATTAGATTTTAATATCCATCTGTTTCAATGAACGATGACTAGATCTGTTACTTCAATAGCTAGCTAGGAAATCTTGCACACACTTCTTTTTTTAATGTTTCTAGCAAGTGATGACACAGCCTGTTAGCTGCACAGGCCTTAGCTAACCTTGCATCCTTCTAATTAAAGAATGCAAGCTAATACACAGGATGTATAGAGAAACCACTCTTACCTCTTCCCAATGACAATCAGCTGCTGTATGGCACTGCCTGTTGTTAAGCAAGTGAGTACTGGAATGCTGAGTAGAGTACTGGTTGTACACCAAGTACACACACATCTAGCAATTCCCTACTGCCCAGATGAAAATGTTAGTACATGCTGTTTTTTTGTTTTTGTGGGTGCTGTAAAATACTTTTGTCCAAAGCAGATCATATTCACTGAGGACATTACAACACTCATACACTTTTAAAAATAACAGTTTCTAATACTGATACACTCAGTGTTTTTAGGAAAACTGCTGAAGGCAGGCTTACATTTCTTTTACATATGCTAGTTTTCATTTGGACTAACTGCTTAATTCAGTTGAGGGTCACAAGGAGAGCCACCGCCTACCCTGGCACTCAATAGGAAGAGAAAACAGAGAAACTACTCCAGGACAGGGTGCCAATCCAGTACTGAATGCACACATATGTGGCTGTCACACCTAGAGGACTGCTGATTCACCAACAGAACACTTCTAGCATGTGAGGGTAAACAAACACTTGGGCAAAAGCCCACACAGACAAAAGGAAGACATACAGACTCTGCACAGAAGGCACCTCAGTTGAGAACCATTCTCTGTCAGGTTGCATCACCGTGCCATCCTTTAAATAAGCTAACTCACACAAAATCATGTGATGTAATATACTGCTTTCTGTTTTCTTTATATATACTTCTCAGTACTTCCTTCCTGCAAAGCTGCCTTTGCTATGGGTCAAGGCTGAAAATGGAAGTCAGTACAATATGGACGCTTGAAATTTGCTGCACTAAACTGGACCTCCTAACCAATCATGATTATGATCCCTTCTCTTCAAATGAACAGTGTGGAACTTTACTCAGGATGAAGGGGCACTGTTTACTTAAATGCAAGAAATAAATGACAACTTTCCAAAGATCTTTTCAATGGTAAAAAGTAGCCACTAAATAATATGACCAATAATAGCTTCCCTAATACTAGACTAGATTACATGACAGCAGTGACATCACTGCAGCAGAGGTGTCAAACCAAGGTAAATACCCAAAGATAGAGATGAATAGAACATTTAGCAATACCAGCAACATAACTACAGGGGTTTTGATAAAAGAATATCCATCTCACACTACAAGCCAGCATACACAAACCATCAACACCACAAACAAGGTGAGAAATTCCTGTCTTTTAATCTTCACAGAGACTTGTTGAAATAACAGGATTAGTGACAGTGCTGTAAGCCTTGATGGTTTCACTTTGTTCAGAGCTGATAGGAACCTTGCTGTATGTGGAAAAGCTAAGGGAGGTGGAGTGTGCATTTTTGTGAATGTTAGCTGGTAGAAAAATTGTAACATTGTGAATGAACATTGCTCTATAAATGTGGAATTTCTGATACTGAAATGCAGACCTTTTTATGTGCCCAGAGCACTAAATGGTGTCTATACAGCAGCTGTATATATACCACCGAGTGCTAACATGGCCGAAGCACAGAATATACAGCATAATACTATATGCGAGCTGCAATGCAAGAATTCTGACTGTGCATTCAAGACAGCTGATGACTGCAACAAAGAAGATTTCAGGGAGGTGCTACCCAATTACTACCAAATTGCGGATTTTCCCACAAGAGGAGCACATACTCTGGGGACAAGGCTTACACTAACATAAAGAGGCATACAGAGCTATACAACAACCAAACCTGGGTGGCTCTGATCATATCTCCATAAAACTAATACCAGCTTACAAACCTCTCTTGAACAGACATAAGCCTACTGGGAAACAAATCAGAGTCTGGCATGAAGGAGCCATGGAAAGTCTCAGGGACTGCTTTGATACCACAAACTGAGATGTCTTCAGGAAGGCAGCCACATTGAACTATGGCTTATATATCCAAATGTGTGGAGGATGTAACAAACATCAAAAATATTAAAGTAAGAGTCAACCAAAAACCATGGCTAAACAGCAAGACATACGAGATGCTGAGGGCAAAAAACACTGCTTTCAGGGCAAAGGATAAGAAGGGTCTAAGTGTGGCAAGGGCTAATCTAAAAAGGGTATGAAGGAGGCCAAGAGGGAGTATGGGAAAGAGGATACAAGGATGCTTAGAGGATGCGAAAGACACAAGAAGCCTGTGACATGGTATTCAACAGCTAACTGACTACAAGACCAAGTCAGCTCAGTGCGATGATAGCACTGAATTTCTGGACAATCTAAACACATTTCATGGCAGGTTTGAAAAGAAAAACAATATGGAGGCTGTAAGGCTTCTCATTCACTAAAAGAAGGCAGTACTCAACTTCAACGCTGTGGATGTAAGGAACCAAATGAAGAAAATCAACCTGAGGAAGGCTGCTGGCCCTGATAACATTCTGGGGGAAAGCACTGAAAGGTTGTGCAGACCAACTCAGAATAGTCTTGACGGACATGTTCAATACCTCACTTGTCTAGGAAAAAGTACCAGCATGCTTCAAAGTTACCAACATAATCCCTCTGCTAAAAAATGCAACCTCGCCTGCCTAAATGATTACAGGCAGGTGGCCCTTACACTAAATGTAATGAAATGCTTTGAAAGACTGGTTAAATGGCATTTAACTACAGTACTACCCCAATCTTTTGATCCACTGCAGTTTGCCTACCAGGCAAACAGATCAATTGCTGATGCCATTTCAGTGGCACTTCACCTCATAGTGGAGCGGCTTGAAGAGAACAACTATGCCAGGCTGTTGTTCACAGATTTCAGCTCAGCATTCAATATGGTGATTCCAATGCAACTTATAGAAAAGCTAATCAACCTTGGCATAAATAAAGGGCTCAGCAACTGGATCCTCAATTTCCAGATTGGAAGACCACAAAGGACATGTGCTAGTAACAACACTTCAGGGACTATTACAATCAACACCAGAGTACCACAAGGTTGTGTGCTGAGTCCTCTACTGTTCAGAATCCTTACCTATGACTGCTCTGCGAAAGCTAGCAACAACCACATCATCAAATTCGCAGATGACACCACAGTGGTGGGACTCATAAATAGTGATGACAACAGTGGGTATAGGAACAAGGTCAGCTCCCTGACTGAATGCTGCAATAACAATTTGGACCCAAACGTCATTAAAACAAAGGAAATCACTATTGACTTCAGAAAGAGCTCTGCCATGCACCTGCCCCTCAAGATCAATGGTGAAGAAGTGGAGAAAGTCCAAATAACAAAGTTCTTGGGTTACATATATCAGAGGATCTTTCTTGGAGTACAAACACAGGCCAGCTAATTAAAAAAGCCCACCAGCGACTACACTTCCTAAGAAAGCTTAGAAAAACAAACCTCTCTATGAATGCTCTAAATACCTTCTACAAAGGAGCCATCAAGAGCATTATCACCAGCAACTGCACTGTACGGTTTGATAACAGCACAATGGACAAAAGGAAGAAGCTGCAAAGAAGAAGAAGAACAGCAGAAAAAATCATGGGCACTAGTATTCCTACCTTACAGGAGCTCTTTGAAATGAGTTGTAAAAAGAGGTCCCGCAAAATACTGAATGACACTTCTCATCCAGCGTATGATTGGTTCACTAAACTTGCATCTGCTAGTTATGTTGTACCCGCTGCAGGACTTCCAGATTCATAAACAGTTTTTATCCAACTGCAATAAGACTCATTAATGCAGACATAATCTGGATTTATCAAAACTATAATAGACTGTTACGCTCTCATTTTTTTCCATACAGTAGTTCTAGTTATTTATTGCATATTAAAATTAATATATTCTCATTCAAGTGCAATTCCAATCACTTCCTTATGTGCAACATCACCCAATCTCACCTCTGTGTATAATGTACTTTTCTTTTCATGTGTAATCATCTAGTAGTCAGTGTTGTCCAGTGCATACAAATAGTGTACAAGCATGTGTGCCAGCTACCTAGATATTTACTTTTGTACTATAGTTATTGTTTATTCTTTAATACTTATCATGTCTTGTCTTTTTCTATTTGTTTTTTCCTGTAAAAGAGCTGACATTCGAAATTTTGTTTAGGTAGCACTTGTGTTTTCTAAATGACAATACAGTTTCTTTGAATTCTAATTTATTTCAACCTTGAGCCAAAATGTGGATACATATAACTGCAGAACAACAGATTTATGTAAATGCTCTGTGTGCATGTCTGTGTTTTCAGATACAGTTTAAACATATGAAATAACTACACAGTAAGAAAAAGCAGCACATCTGCTTAGGTTCTCAAGAAATGCAACACATTAATAAAATGTTCCATACCTGTCACACAATTGCTTCTTGAAGTTTCAGTGGCAAACTCGTAAGAAATATTAACTATCTTCTCTGGTTTCTGCATATTTGGCTCATCATCTAATCTGAATTCAGATATATGGTTGAGTGGGTCCGTATTCTCAAAGCTGGGTAAGGTGGGAAAAAAAGTCAGAAATAAGTATTTGAAAAAAAGTATGTACTGAGCAGCAAGCTACACATTTTCTAAATTACAGAATTTTTTGGCAGTCACTGCTTTCCAGGGCATTTCTACATTCCTAACAAACTTTTCACAAGCATTCTCTCTTACTATTATCCTAAAGTTCAGCATATGCCATTGTAATGCAAAACATCTCCAATTTATTCAATTCCTTAAAATTAAATATGCCATTCCTGAGTCAAATCATTCAGATCATAAGGCCAGGAGGAGTTATCCTAACCCATCCTCAACATCATCTCTCTCTACAGGAAAGAAAGGGAATGCAAGAAAAGAAGATGACCAAACTAACTTACACCATATTTAATAAGAGCAGTGTGACGGTGTTTCACTGGTGTGAAAGTAGCTAAAGGAGCCACTGCACAAAAGTGGAAATCCAGTACTGAACTGCATCTTCTACATTAGGAATACTACTTATTGGAATCATTCAAAGCTAAAATGTAAAGTCCTATCATATTACTAAATGGATACTATCATGGCTGTTGATAAAACCACATGCATCAGAATCAAAAGATGTACAGGGGTTGCCTGACTCCCAAGACAGACTTTGTTATGGATATCTGACTGCACCCTGGTGCTCCTGGACTAGCTGTGAATTCCTGATTTAACGTTGTGCTGCAGGTAAACTTCTGAAACATCTTTGCATCCTAGAAAGAGTAATATGACAAATGTTTGGACTGCTACATAAAACAGTACTAGTTTTCTGAAATATCTTTCCAGCCTAGAATGAAAATAAGTAATATGGCAATTTAACTTTGAGACTTCTATGTACAAAGAGTGCTAGCTTTTGTGACCACTCCAATATGAAGTTTTGGGACACTTGTGCTGCTCACTGCCCTTCTCCCATGCAATTTGTTCATAGACTCATGACCAACTCTTGGGTCAGATTACTGCCCAAGTGTCAAATTCTCTATGGCTCAGTAATCATGCAAAAAATGAAAATCAGTTGCTGTCCCGATGATTATGAGTGCACTGTGGATTCTTCATATGCTTGTTATGTAGTCCTGCATGCTGGTGTTCTTACTGCTTGACAGGCTGGCTAACAGCTACTGCTTCAAAATATGTCAGTGAGGATTCTGATGCAAAAAAAGTAAAAGACTTCATTCACAGCAAATAAGCAACCTAGTAGTACATGGGTGGGGGTGGGAGGTAACTGCAAATATGACATGGGTAATGTTGGAAATGCATGGATATTTCTCATACTTTTTAAGCTTCAGCAAAATTTGTAGTATGCAGTTCAGTAAATGACAGATGTCACAGATACCAGCCTATACATCAAGTTTACCAACATTACAATCTGACCACAGAACTGCCGCGGTGGTACAGCGGTTGCGTTGTTGCCTCACAGCAAGAGGTTCTCCTGTTCGATTCTCAGCTAGTGTGCAGGGAGTGCCTTCTGTGTGGAGTCTGCATGTCCTCCCCGCGGTCGAGTGGCCTACGAAAGACATGCGTGAATGGGCGTGCCTTCGCTGAAGGTTGGGCTGGCAACTTGACACCATAAAAATCTACTGCCAATCATTAGCAGACTGGAGTTCCTCTGTGGCGACCCCTTATCAGGAAAAGCCGAAAAGACAAAACAAACAATCTGACCACAGAAATCCCCCCCTAGGGATTCTCTTTTTTTCATAAGTCACAGATTTAATATGTTATCATGCTTGCTATGGTCTTGCTTGCTAGATGCCATAAAAAGAAGCTATTAGTACAAGCACTGGCAGAAGTAAATTTCAGCTCCCTCCCTCAATTTTTAGCAATGCTTGCTATTGTACTCCTGGATCTTAACCCTACACAACCCTATTCTGAAACATATATCCAATCTGTGTACTGAAAAGGAAACTATGGTTAATATGTAATAATAATTTGTAAGGGGCTAAAAAGATAACAGTATAGTTTTTTTTCACTCCAGGCTGTCAAAATGCACCTTTATGAAGCAAACCATTAAAAAAATAAAGTGAATATTTACTTCATTCTGAAGCATACTACTATTTCCTGTAAGATATTAACATACATGTAATGTCGGGGCTTACAGTGGGGTTTCAGTCACCCTAAAAATCTATATTGTATACTTGAGAGCAGCATGAAGGGGTTTCTCTGCATTGGAAGTACTATAATGCAGAGTGGGGCATTAAAAGCAAGAGCAACCTGTGCGCAGGTGTTTTCTTGACTCACAACATCTATCCATGGCCACTGGTTGAATGCCAATCCTGTGTTAATAGTCAATGAGTTAAAATAACTCTTATGGTTTGACATCGCAGAAATACATTTGCTGCAAACAGAGAAGCACTTATATGTAAGTGCAGGCTCTTGTACACAACACTTTTCCCATCTTTTACTTTAATAGTTAGTTGTAAGACTGCAATACTGTTGCATATTGTAGGTAAAAGTCAAACAATAATATATTGAAAACCGCAACACAGAAAGATGTAAGTAAGTGAAAGCTTTACCTATGACATTACATCTTTCGTGCTAACCAAAGGTTTTTAAAAACTGTAGCCATGTTTCATACTGAACAATGCTTTTCACAAACTTTTAATTATCCAAACAGATTTATCTTTGTCAAAATATACTTACCACTAATGTCAAATGAAATTTAAAATGTTTTAGCTGTGTGACAAATACATGCACAGTTAAAAGCACTGCATCGTGTTAAAGACGTCAGCAGACAAAAAGCTGATTCGAGCTTGCTCCTACAGATGTTGGGTGAGGAGGTCTCATGAGAGGTAGACAACAGATAATTTTTTTCAGGGCAGTATGTCAAGAAGTAAGGTGAGCTTAAACAAGTTACCAGATATTGCATCAGTGTCAGCATATTGTGGGCTGCTCACCAAGCTAATGGGCACTGCTGTTTATAAATACTATGAATGAACTGCCTTACAGAACTGAAGTACTAACGTACATTTTTTCATGTTGTGTTATTTCTTACATGCTGCTCACATGCACCATTCTAACTGCTGTACTACATTTACTGTTACTGTGTAGGAGGATATAATTTGTGGATAATTTGCTGCCATGTGTGACCACCTGCTGTAATGTGCGTTGGCAGATGGTAATTTATCCAGCTTGATTTTATGTACATCTGCTGTCTCCAGTTGTGAATCTTTTGAACTTGGGCAGGTATCTCGATAATTCCTTGCAAAAAAGTACAGGAAAGCATACTAAAATAATTTAATGGCAAACGTACATTAGTTATTGACAGAAAGCAATAAACTACAATTTCGTACCGACTAAAAAACAGAGGAATGTATGTGATGGGAAGAAAATACATGTACGTGTAAGTCTTCAAGCATTAGCATGAATAACAGATAAAGATAAATCGTAAATGTCAGTTAAGACTTAATATTCAGACTTACTTTTCTCTTTTTTATCTTAAACATAATTTGGATGCATTAAATAAAGCTATAGGCCCTTCCCTAATCCCTAATGGACAAAGACACCTGCCAGATCCAAAAGGCCATTTATCACTGCCTTATGCCTTAACATGCATTACAAAGGTGGCACCATGTGTGGCAAAATGCAAAAAAAGCAGAAGCAGAAAGTTTGAATGAATAAAGACAAAATGGAATACTTCTCATAAAAGGGAACACATTTAGTTAATACCAGACACCTAATTGCCCACACTTACAGCACTGCACATTTCAATTTCAATATGTGCAAGTCAACTTTGAAATGGATCAGCTTACTAGGTAGCAGCCCGATCAATCTTTCAGACCTCCTCAGTGGTGTGAAACAACTTTTTGAGGTGTCTGGAACTATACTGAATTTAAGCAAACCATTTTTGGTTCTGTTTATAAACTTCATGGAGTTGGTGCGTTAGAGGTCTACCATCGGCACAAAGAATAAATATGATCTGTGTAAAAGAAAAATTGTAGGCTAGGTAAGAAAGAGTTAGAGCTGAAGCAAAAAAAAAACTTGGCATCACGGCTACACACCAGATTATAAACTATCACATTACTCCTTGTTGTTGTTAGAAAAAAAACAATGCAATAACCTAAAAACTCACTGCTGCCTCCAAAAACAAAGAAAATAACTTGGCAGGTTACAAGTGGTCACTAAGAAACTGAGATCACCTAATGGCAGCTTGTGATCTGTTCAGCATCTCCATATCTTCCTGTCATGGTAGATATTTGTAGATGAGGACAGATGGAATGGAATGGTCAGGGTAATATGAAGAGTGCATTCACTTGTGCTGCATGTATTCTTAATGGGATAGATAGGAATGATAGATGCTACCCAATATTAAATTTCTATCTGGTATGTTTACTAGATAAGGACATGACTCAGTTACATCAGTGAGAAACTAGCCATCCACTAAGAAAGTGAACTGTTAATTTCTACTAGATGAACTTCCCCTTGACTTACGTTTAATCTCCCACACCTCACATTTTAAAAATGAACTAAAAGCTTATTTTCTCAGTTCCAGGACCTGCCCTTGCCATGACCCCACCTAGTCTTCCTTCCCTTTATGTACCCCAAAAGGTCCATACTTAGTACCTCATTACACCTCGCTCTCCAATGTGTCTACTATGCATTTGCATAATTTTATACAAACAAAAAAATGTTATTGTTGACCTATTGAACTATATCAATGTAAAATGATGTTACTAAGCTTCTTTTTAATGCAACTTTAACTTTATGCATGTAACCCAACATATGTGAATCTTTTTGCTATAACTGCTTTTATATCAATATTGTTTAAAATTGTACTACTACTGGAGCTTTTCTCCTCGGGTCTCCACTGAAAATGAGCCACAAGCCCAGTTGGACAAACCTGGTTAACAAATGTCAATAAATAAATAAAATAAATAAACTGATGTCCTGGTGCCATATACATGCCCGGCACATGGTCTAAGCCACATGTTCATGGTACAAGACAAAAGAACAAAGAAGATAGTGACAGAAACCTTGGTTTTTGGATCAAGTAATATTAAATTGTTCAGCCAGATTACAGGAAACCTTAACAGGTTCATAGGTTGGTACTAGGCTATCAGCCCTAGGGCCTATACAAGCCTAGCCATAACAATTCTCTGGCTATTTCTTAATTATATAATACATAATTTGAGCTCATAACCTTTGATAAGTTTAAAAGGATGTTTATGAATGACAGAACTGGAAAATTACATTTTAGCAGCTTCTTTACTACAGCATCCCACCAATCATCTCTCTCTCTCATTTTTTCCCTCATCCTGACTGCAACCAATTGTGATAGTGGACTTTTAAATGTGCAGGCATAGAACTTCATACCCCACCCCTTCCCAGTAGTCACAAGGGACATCCTTGTCAAGGCAGTAGCTTCTACCACTGGGCACAATGGTGCATATGTGACCTCTCTCTCTCTCTCTCTCTCTCTCTCACACACACAGATTTCCCGCTACAGAGTAGTAAGTGCTTGGTCACTCTGAGGCAATGGACTTTTCCATGGCTTTCATCCAGCTGCTAGAAAATACAGATGTATAAGCAAACTTACCATAACAGTAAATATTCGAATGATCATGGCTATAGTAGCCTGAGGTTATATCCTGATTAAGAATACAGTGGATATAAAAAGTTTACACACCCCTGTTAAAATGACAGGTTTTTACAATATAAAAAAAGAGGAGACCACAATAAATCATTTCAAAATGTTCCCCACCTTTAATGTGAGCAATAACCTGTACAATTCAATTGGAAAACAAACTCTGTTAGGGGAAAAAAATATAAAAAATAAAAAATGTACAATAAGCTGGTTGCATAACTGTGCACAGTCTTAAACTAATACTTTGTTGAAGCACCTTTTGATTTAATTACAGCATTCATTTATTCTTGGGTAGGAGTCTAGCAGCATGGCACATCGTGACTTGGCAATATTTGCTCACTCTTTCTTGCAAAAGTGGTCCAAATCTGTCAGATTGAGAAGGCATCTCTTGTGCACAGCCCTCTTCAGGTCACCCCACAGATTTTCTATTGGATTTAGGCATGGGCTCCGGCTGGGCCATTCCAAAACTAATTTTCTTCTGGTGAAGACATTCTTTTGTTGATTTGGACGTATGCTTGGGGTCATTGTCGTGTTAAAAGGTGACATTCCTCTTCATCTTCAGCTTTCTAGCAGACGGCTGAAGGGTTTGGGCCAAAAGTGACTGGTATTTGGAACTGTTCATAATTCCCTCCACCATGACTAAAGCCCCAGTTCCAGCTGAAGAAAAGCAACCCCAAAGCATGATACTGCCACCACCATGCTTCACCATGGGGATGTTGTTCTTTTGGTGATGCAAAGTGTTGTTTTTGCGCCAAACATACCTTTTGGAATTCTGGCAAAAAAGTTCAAACTTGGTCTCATCAGACCATAACACATTTTCCCACATGCTTTTGGGAGACCTGATGTATTGTTTTGTAAATTTTAGCCAGGCCTGGACGTTTTTCTGTGTAAGAAAAGGCTTCCATCTTGCAACCCTACCCCATAGCCGAGACATATGGAAAATATGGGAGATTGTTGTCACATGTAGTACACAACCAGCACTTGCCAGAAATTCTTGCAGCTCCTTCAGTGTTGCTGTAGGTCTCTTGGTAGCCTCCTTGACATGTTTTTGTCTCGTCTTTTCATCAGTTTTGGAGGGACGTCCAGTTCTTTGCAATGTCTCTGTTGTCCCATATTTTCTTCCCTTTTTGATGACTGTCTTTTCTGTGTTCCATGGTATATCCAATGCAGTGGAAATTTTTTTGTACCCTTCTCCTGACTGATACCTTTCAACAATGAGATCCCTTTGACGATTTGTAAGCTCTCTGTTAACCATGCCTTTTGCTGTAGCAGGCAACTGAGTACATGCCTACTATTTGGGGTTAATCAGTTTTTTGAATTGATGGCAGGTGTGTACCCAAGAAGACTGAATGTTGTAATTAAATCAAAAGGTGCTTCAAGAAAGTATTAATTTAAGGGTGTACACACTTATGCAACCAGCTTATTGTATATTTTTTAATTTTTCCCCTAACAGATTTGCTTGTTTTTCAATTGAATTGTACAGGTTATGGGTCACATTAATTGAAATTATTTATTGTGGTCTCATTTTCTCATATCACAAAAACCTGGCATTTTAACAGGGGCGGGTGAAACTTTTTATATCCACTGTATAACAGCTGGCAAACTTCCGAAGTTTGTGGGCTCTTTTCATGAGCTTAAACCATTAACCAACTCAAGCAGAGCTAAAGAAAGTAGTTTGGGTTCAAAGTCCCACAAATAATCTTTCATGCCAACAGAGACTGGAGTCTACAGCCCCGAAAAGGTCAGTGATAGGAAAATAAAAATAAAGGCCCTCACTCTGGCAACAAATGATACAAAAAAGGGGGATGGAGGGACAAAGTGGCTACTACAGCAATTGTATCCAAAAAGGAGGAAAAGTTCTATTATTCCCCCCTTGAGTAAGCAAGCACTGAATGACAACAGAAAAAAAGAGAAGTATGATCGGACAGACATATAATACATAACATTCAAACAAATTAAACACTAAAAACCTACTCACGTGATCACATTATACAATTAATTAAACTTGCTAATGTAAACTCATTAATAAAGATTTTAAAGATGCAATACTATATAAAATGGCAATAAATGAGCAATCAGTCTCAAAATCCATTTAAATTCTTCTAACTGAAGTGTATAGTACCTCCACAAATAGGTTTGGATATTTTAGACAGAATCATAAAACTGAAGAAATGTGATTAATCATTTTCTGAAATATGACTGCATAATGCATTACTAATAATTTTCCTATTTATCTCTGGCAAATGACTACTGATTCTTTCTCTTAATTTTCTATTAGTCATACCTACATAATATGCACTGCATTTTTGACAAGTACTTAAGTGAACAACATTCCTTGTATCACAATTCCAATATGCTTGTAATAAAAATTCCTTCCCAGTAACAGGATGAATAAAAGACTTTTTAGTATAAATGTTGGGACAATATATACTTCTATTAAATCTAAAAGTACATTTTCTGTTTGTGGTAAATTGGGTATGATGTGTTGGTTGTACTTCGTAGCATAAGCATTTTTTTAAACTGTTAAATCTGTTATAACCAAAAACAGGTCCATCTCCTATAATATTTCTTAATTCAGGAACATCTGAAATTATTGGCCAGTATCTTATGACTTCTTTTATAGCTATAGTATTTTGACTGCATGTAAGCATACGTCTTTTCTTATTTACATTAGTATATCTATTATTCCTAGCTACAGTATTAACTTGATCTGAAAATACAGGTTTCAAAAACAAGAAGAAATAAACAACGCTAAGCTCCACGGATTCCTGAAATGCTAACTGCTCACAAACATTATCCCAACCCCCTGGAATAATGTGATAAGTGTATGGTTCAATAAATGAAGATTTTTTTCAATTTTGTGGTGGTTGGAGTGTTTCGATACACATCACATTGTTGCAGGTGGTTGGGATAATGTTTGTGAGCAGTTAGCGTTTCAGGAATCCATGCAGCTTAGCATTCTTTATTTCTTCTTGTTTTTGAAAAACAGTGCTGACAGAACACTCACCAATTCAGAAAATACAGGTTTAGCATCAGTATTGCTCTTATGAATAGTATTAATTTTAATGTTCATAATGTTGCTCACCAGGTCAGGATAAAACAAGCGAGCATTGTGGGTTCTTGTTCAAGCAGCTTTATTGCATGCAAACACATCATAAAGAAGGTTAAGTAACTTTAACTTACAAACAAACTAGCTATCATGCACATGGATGTTAACATACTGGCTGCACCTTCAAAATGGCACAGAAACTATCACGTGCTCGGTATTTATAAGCACACACAGATCTTGGAAAAGCTTCTTAAATTTACAGCATAGCACATCTGTTATTCTACATAAAACATCACTTCTATTATAACTCCTATCAGAGAACTCATCACTAGTTCTATTTAACTGTATTAACTTCTGGTCATCATTGGTGTTAAGCCCAACAACACACAACATTTGATTCTTTACAATGTTATTAAAAATGAATGTCAGGTGCATGCTCAGTCCATGGAGATAGGTGTTCATTTTAATTTCCTTTCTATATAACTTAGTTTCTAGAGTACCTTGATCAGTTTTAAGCAATGTTATAGCTAGAAAATTAATATGGTCGATAGACTCTTTCTTGAACTTCAAGTACTGCATACTGCCATTTAGAATTTCAAAAAGTCTATCAAATTCAGCTAATGTTTCACTCCATAATAAGAAACGGTCATCTACAAATCTGAAATAAAAGACATCATTATCAAAATATAAATTATTTGATTTAGACATAACGTAATTACATTCCCACATAAACATCACAATGTTTGCGTAGGTATTTGCTGAGGGGGTGCCCATAGCAACACCTGACTCTGCCTATAGAGCTGTTTCTGAAATAAGAAAATGTTATTATGTAATACCAGATGTAATAAATCACACATATTTTGCATTTCAGTTTAGCTAAACTGTGAATATTTGATCAAAATTTGTTTAACGCTCTCAATACCAATATTGTTCAGTATACAAGTAAAAAGAGAATCTACACTGAGTGTTACTAAATAATTTCTAATATTCTTATATTTTGAGCAATCATGTAGTTCTTTCAAAAATGTGCACTATATTTTACTACAGTATATGCAAGATTTAAACATTTTTAAGCTCTGAATCAATGAATTTCGAAATGGGTTCTGTGACCCAACCACGAGTAACATGATTGGTCTCATAGGTGGTGCTGTTTGCAATTTGTGCAGTTTAGGTATACCATAAATTAAAGGTGTAATTGGAGCCATAGTAGTTAAATAATTAAATAAGTCAAAATCTAATAATTTGGATTTGAACATTTCATGTAATAAATTATTCACAGTTTTTATAATATCGTGTTCACATTTAGAAATTTTTATATAATCATCAGAATTGAGCAGCTGTTGCATAGTCACAAAATAATAATCACTATCAAGCACTGCGATGCTCCCACCTTTACCTGCATTCTTTACAACTATTTTGTCATTTTTAAATAAAGAATCTATAGCATAATACCAGTGGTAGCTGGTGAGTTCAAATCGAAGGGGGGCTGCAGGAGACAGCTGAATGGGTGGGGCCAATGGGAAGGGGTGTGGTCAGCTAGAAAAGGGAGGAGCTATGTTCAAAACCACAAAACCTGGAACTATAATTAAATACGCTGCCCTGGGTGCCAAACCGTCATTATGAGAGTGCAATCAAGACAATGTGAAGTGTAGAAGAATATTTCAATGCATTAGCTGCATGACAGCTTACTTAATATCTAGAGGGAAACAAAAAGACTGTGAGGCATGAAAAAATAAATTACTTTGTAAATACATTACTGGAATGCCAGTCAAAATCAAGTACAAGAAAAACAAGCATCACTCAACTCAAACCACTTCTTGTACTCCAGTTCCAATTATAATTTATATTCAGCTTTATTAAAGTACCAGGTAACATGCTGAAAGTAGCAATCTTTGTGATACCCCCACTTGTAAAAATGTTTCTTATCCAAAAAAGACCTGCTGCCTGACAACAACTATCTACTTGTTTCATGGGAAAAACATGATGAAAGTAAAAAATGAAAAGCAAACAAGAAACAAGCTCAAGATACATTGCTTAAAGGATTACTATATAGGTAATGGACCACACATGATAGACTGGCATTCTGTTTGGTTTACAGGTAAAGCCTGCAAAGATGACTGCAAGTCTCCAACAAATGTAATGAGCTTCTTAAAATAATAATGCAATCCTGTCCTTTATTACAAATATTGTCATATGCATTTCAATACCCAAGGCTTATACATTATCTAGTTATGCAAGTATTCTCTGCATGGCAACAGAAAGGCTTTCACTGTTGGCAATTCTTTAACAGTATGCTTATTAAAGCTTACTTGTATCTTACAATCTCAGACAAGCTTACCTGATGGTCATTAAAGCATTGCTACTTAAACACAGAGCAACAGGCACTTTCTGAGTAATAATAAGCATAAATCAACAGTATAAAAATATGACAAACCCAAACATTCTGCAAAATCAAGGACAGAATAAAAGTAGTACTTGTGTCTACCTTGGATGGGGGGACACTCTGCACATTTACACTGCATAACTGCTCCTTGCCTTGCTTGGACACATCCAGAGTCACACTACATGAGGCAGTGGGATGCAACAAGTATGTCACAATTTGAAATGTCTCTGGCTGACTGTGATGGCCCTGACACATTTGTCATACCTCTCAACCTCAGAGCAAGAAATCTGGTCAAAGCCATACATAGAAGTGGGACAAGGCCCAAAAATAAGGACAATTTTAAATATTGCTCTTATAAACTTAGAAAGGTAATAGAGTAGTAGGTCTTGCATTAGTATGAATTTCTGAAGGGTATGAAATCTGAAACACAAATGTCTGTCATTATTTTCTAACTTCAGTCTTTAATGATTTGCTACTAATTTGCCAAAAAACACAATTTTATGAAAAATGGGCCAAAATGTGATGCAAAAATATAAAAAAGCCACACAATACAGCTGGGAACCTGTCAAAGAAGGGACACCTTTTTAATATTAGTACTGCTAACATGAGCAGCTGACAAAATAAAAGAATCTGCATGCATTTCTGAAATAAAAGTAATCTATAACTCTGATTATTACAGTTATTTCTTAATTGTAAACCCTCCACGTTTTCTTCCAAAATTGCCATTTTGCGGCAGGATTATTAGGGGAAGAGCTACATTTTGAGCCAAAATCGGGGACAGTTCAGAGGTTCAGATATGCCTAATTCTTTAAAGCAATTTATTTGCAAATACCTCTCAACCTGTTAATGCAGGAAATCTGGACAAGGCCAAATATACTTATAAACAGTACAAAAAATTGTTGTATAAACTGAGACAGTTGATAGAATAACAGGTCTTGCTTTAGCATGCATTTTTCTGAAGGTTATGAAGTCTGAAACTCAGTGTCTATCATTATTTAGTGACTTAATTCCTACATTATTTGCCAGAAAACCACATATTTAATGAGGAACAAACCAAAAATAAGAAGCAAAAATCTATTCATTCTGTGAAAATCTGGACAGTTGAGAGGTATAGTTTAGCCGGGGTTGTCTTTGAGTTTGCCGCCCTTCCCCCTCACAAAATCGCGGTCGAATGGAGCCTCCCCCCTTTAGCTATTCCAATGAACCATTACTTGGCTATTTCATCCCATTTACTATAAACACTAATGTGAATACTGCTTTACGTCTATGATGATTTGGATTTCATTTGAAAGTTTTATTTTGCATTTTACAGCACAAACACGAAGACATCTGCTAAACAAAGCAATGCAATCTCACAATGAAACAGACTTAGCATTAAAACTTCTCTGCCCTTGAAACTCACATTCATTGAAACAGCATTGAAACCCACATTCAAAGAAAATACATCTTGCCAGTGACAGATAAAGATTAACTCTGGGCTCTTTTCAAATCATAGGCCCCTTGCACATGAAACATACACGTGGTCTTCGATGCACCTTTCTGATTTTATTAAATGATATTCCTTGTACAATACAGTACAGCTGTAGAGGGCATTTTAAATTTGTTTTGAACATTTTTCCAGTAAACAATGAAACAAAATGCATGCACCAATAATGACAAAACTGCCCAATTCAAAACATTTTTTCCAGTAAGCAATGAAAGAAATGCATGCACCAATAACGACAAAACTGCCCAATTCGGAACATTTCTATCATAAAAGTCTACTCAAACTTCTACAGTCCACCAGTATCAGTAAATATGCACAATCTCTGAAGAAGTAAAAGTCATCTAAATAATTCCACATTAAAGTAATCTGTAACTAATGAAGAGGTTGCTGCTAGCAAACAACTTTATATGTCATTGTTTCATCTACAAATAAAGTGTCTGTTACCCTTGAGGAATAAATTGCCTATGTTTCATTAAAAAAAATGATCAGCCTGACAACAACTATCTACTTGTTTCTTGGGGAAAACATGATCAAAGTATCAGTAAATATGCACAATCTCTGAAGAAGTAAAAATCATCTAATAATTGCAATAGGGAATGGATGGCAAACTGATAACAGGTTCAGAGGTATCTTCACCAAAAAGGACTACAGCATCCACCCCCTTTACAATACAGTACAGTATCAGCAACGCATCTTACCTACTGCACGAGTAGAACCCACAGCCTTCTGCATCAAAGCAAGTACGCTACCGGTTGTGCTATTAACAATGCAAGCAGACTCAGTATAAGCATCACTAATCTTTTGTTTCCCTGCAACTCTCAGCTTTTTGTAAAATCTACTTGACACTCAGCTGTATCTCTGAACTTTGCAGCACAAGAAATCTGGAAAAAGCCAAAATTTGGGGGAGGGGGGGGGCAAAAGACCAAAAAAACAGGGACACATTTTAAACGTTGCTTGTATAATGTTGGAAAGTTGCTAGAATAAAATGCTGTATTACCACCATACATTTCACTGCCAAACATTGAACCCAGGACCCTGTGCAAAACAGTCACAGCAACATACCACTATGCCAAATCAATCCTCTATTTTATGAAAGAGGAAGACTGAAACTTAAATGGCTACATTCAGTGAATTCAGTTCTCACCATAGCTGTCAACATCTTAGCACAAAACACCTGAACAAAGCCAATAATGGGGGAATACAGCCCCCAAACATATTCAGTGAGTTTGGTTATCACCATAGCTCTCAGCCTTGGCACAAAAAAACATAGGCAAAGCCAATAATGGGGGAATACATTCCCAAAAATAGGGACAAATTTCAAATATCCATCTTATAAACTTGCTATAATAATAGGTTCTGTGTTACCATGCACTTTCTGAAGAATATGAAGTCTGTAATTCCAATGCTTTTCATTTTTATTTATTTAACATTTGTTACCAGGGAAGTCTGACTTGGAACAAAAGGCAATTTTTGGCAAAGGAAGAAACACTCCAGACATGTCTTTGTAAGATGAGAGGACACCAGAGCAAACCAACACAAACACAGGAAGGACATGCAGACTCCGCATAGAAGGCACCCCAGCCAAGAATCAAACCAGACAACCTGTAGCTGTTAGGCAACAATGGTACCACTGCATCACTGCATAACTGGCTGTGTTGAGAAATAAACATATAGAAACCACACATTTTATGAGGAACAGAACAAATATGAGGCAAAAATCTGCATTTTATTTACAAATGGTGGTGGGTAGGGAATTCAGGCTCTTGCCATTTGGGCCCAAAGTACAGGGTTCAAGCCTTATTCTCTACCCACCACCATGTGTTTTTTTGTGTTAGCCTGCATTTTCTGAAAGAGATCAAGTCTGAAACTCATATGATTTCAAGCACTAGTGATGTCCCATAAAACTATGAATTTTATGTGGAACAGACCAAAATTATAAAGAAAAAATGTGGACATTCTGTGCAAATCTGGACAAGTGAGAGATGTGCTGCTCAGTGTTTTAGTAGGCTGTAACAGTAATTCAGTTTCTTTAGTGACTACACTAAATTGGTCTTTTACTGTATACAATAAATTGCATTTGTTTTTTGGAGATTGTTGCTTAAAGGAGTCTATAACTCATTGTCTACCTCGTTACCAAATAATAAGTAATCATCTCTGAAGAGGGTTGCCTTTTACAATGGTGAAATACATTTCTCTCAAAACCAAAATAAAAACCAACTGAGAAATTTATCCAAAGACATATTAATCAGTAACCCCTTGCATCTTAACTCATAAGACTTCTTCAAACTGAATAATGTCAATATCCAAACCCAATTTATAAGAACAACACATGACACTTAATTACTGACACACCAAATTAGTGCTTTAATCCCTTCCTTTTTAAATAAGCAATGAAGTCTTCCCTGTCATTAAGACCAGGTGGATAGCAGGCATTTAACTTCACTTGCCAAAGATACTCTGACCACCTGAGTTCTTCTTCAGCATTAAACATTTTGTCAAAATTTCTAACCATGTCTAAGACTAAAAACTTAAAATCCATTTTACATTTAGGGTCTGATGAAGTTCATTGATACTAGTGAATGAAAGTGCTAACATTACATTTTGTTGTGTGGAACTCTCCATTTTGCCTTTTTTGTTTTTAGCAGTTTGAGTTTTTATCAGTGTTTGTTATTTAGTAAATTTATAATGTTTCCCAAGAGCATTTTATTCATCCCCTGTTGGCACAGCATCCTTCTGTTCGTATATTCTTTTATAAAGTTTTTTCGTAGTACGACCTACATAGAAGGATTGACAGGTCATGCATTGCACCAAATAAACTACAAATCTTGATTTACATGTATCCTTTCCTTTCAACTCAATTTTATATCCATTAATACAGATTTCTTTAACCCCAGTTAATAAAAAAATACACAAATTACAATTACAACAATTAAACATACCTGGGTTTGTACACTCATTCTGTATTATACTTTTTTCATATTTAGTTTGGTTCTACTGTTTTTGTTTGTAGTTAGTAAATGGTTAAAGATTTTCAAGAAATTATGTTGCATACATATCTAAAATTTTAGATAAACATTTTAACTTGTTAATGAGGCTAAAACAAAATATCACAACAGCGGAAACAAATGTAATACTATACACTAAAACAAAGGAACACGTTTGAATATCTGAATTCACTCTAAAACCACTTTTAACCACCTTATTGTTAAGGGCAAAAGCCAGGCATGCCCAGGCTAGGTTAGTGGCCTACTACCCATTCTTTATCCCTGGGGTGCATAATCAGCTCACTTATTCCACTTATAGCAAGAGTACAGTGGTAGGAGCAGGCAAGCCTTCAGGTATGATCGATGGAGTGACCTCCCCTCTACTTTGGCACCCCCCCTATCCTTAAGTCATTTATTTCATGCTCCACTAAATGCTGCCCTGCTGCAGGAAGCATGGCTCTGCATGCAGGCTTCCCCAACCAGTGCATTACCAGAAAGACAGTGTTTGTTCAAAAGGCATGTGCTCTGTGGGTGCAGCACTCAAACATCATGCAATGTGGCAAGACAGAACCATTTAACTCTCTGTTAGATGGTGAGATGGTAATAGTTGCTCTCTCCCCATCATCGTCCGCCAGCTCCTCTGACAACCAGATCCCTAACTGAACAAATATAGTGGGTGGAGGGGCAGATCTGTGGCTTAGAGGAATGATGTCCTGACTATGATTTAGAGCTTGCTCAGAGTACATCATTCCTCTAAGGCATACAGCTGCCCCCCATCCCCCCACTATATTTATGAACAGAAACTAAATACTAGAATTTTCTATTACATGCATCCTTTGCATGGAATGTTGTCACATGTTGTTGTCTAATCTCTTAAATGTTTTACTGTTGCATTTTATGTCCAACATAAGCAACTAATTAAAAAAAAGCGTATTTATGATTTGTTGAGAAAAAGTGTGTGTTGGGGAAACAGCATGTTCTAGAGTTTTTGGGCAAGTAACAAACGTTAATAACTCCTGTAGACTTTTTGACTCTGAAGTAAACCTGATTATTTATCTGTATATTTAAACAGGGTATTAGTGGGTACATCTTACAAATATGATTTGAATCTTAACTAAACACAGTTTTGATATGATAACAATATAACAGGATACTTGTACAGAATTATTTTTAGGTTATGAGGTGGAACACATATCAAGGCTATACAGAATGTTGTACAAAAATAAGAATTTATATTATTCATGCTTCAAACTACCACTGTTTACTATGTTGGCTCTAGTGATTTTTTTGTTTGGCTGAGGTAGAATCCCTGCATCTAATGGAAATTTAACTTAATTTTATCATTAAGATACTATCAGACATCAATATATTTACCATTCTTACAGTGTTACAAAACAGCCTGAGCAGAAAACCTCCCACATTGTATGACAACTTCTGAGAGGCATAACAGTCAGCTTGCCTGGGAAAATGTGACCTACAGAAGGTTTCAAAAGCCTATTTTCACATTTGTTGCAAAACAGACACACGCACACACACACACACACACACACACCTTTTACCTGCAAAGCCCGAAGCTTCATCGTTCGTAGCGCTGTATCCTGCACCATCATTGCCGGCCGAGGAGCTGTTATCCCACGAGAGAACCTAAGGCTCGTTTCTAGCTGTCCCGCGAGACCACCCTGCCTGCGGATGTTGCAGTCTGATCCCCTTCCAGTCTATGCAGTTAGAACTACTGCATAGACTGCTGGGAAAATGTAGATGCACATGTTGTAGTCCGGACTGCTGGTGGAGACAGTCTGGATTCTGTGTACATGCTCCAGACTGGTTCACCAGCAGTCCGAGTATCGGAAATGCCGCGAGTGCGCACGTGCTATGTTCCGGGACTCGCGGTTATTTTATTATTTTCTTTTTGTTATTTTTATTTTATATTTATTTTATATTTTGTTTAATTTTCTTATTTTACAGCTGGGAGGGCTGCAGTCCTGCAGTCCAACAGCAAGGGCCACCCTTGCATAATACCTACCACACGTCATATAAAAGGACTGCTTATGCTTATTCTGATGTAACAAATAAATGTCATGTTTTACAGCTCTTTCAAAAGCCTGAAGTACCGGACTACAGTTAGGCATAAAATTAATTTTTTTTAAGATAGAATTATCATAATCATTTTGAGTGCTGAGCATAATATTTAAATTCAAAGACCTAATGAAACACTTAACTTCAGTTATGACTTCTGCAACATATACAGTTTGGGCTGGCACAAATGTCAGACCTTTACTGAGAATGGACAGTTCATTAGTATTTAGTTTATATTTAGATAAAATGAATACAAGTCTCTGCATTTGGCTTACATTTTTGTTTGACTTCTCATGGTTGGAAAATGGTACACCTTCCCCCCTTGGTTCTCATTTCTGTAGAGCTCTTTTCTTGTCTGTGAAACTGGTAGAGGTAAATCCTGAGATAATAATTTGTTTCTAGAGTGGAAGTTGGATACGGCTGCCAACTGAAGTTTAATCGTAGAAAAACTAGCTCCTTCCTTAAAAAGAGTAGTGAGAAAAGGAAGAATGGCTGAAGTATGTGTGGAAAAAGGGTCTGCTTGGAAGCCATCTGGGAGGCGAAGACAATGTCACAAACTGGACCGTCTTACTATCACTAGAAGTGGAGAAACCATGCAGTCAAATTGAGGGCATGGAGACTGGTACGTTGGATTCTTGATGGGTGAAATAAGACATCCTGAGTGGACTCCAGTATCCATGGATGATATTTCAAGTACGACCAGAGAAAGGGGAAACATACCTGTCAAGGCCAGAAAGGAGTAATGAAGAAAACTGAGCTCTTCAGCCTGCTTGCTTTCTGCAGGAACTTTGGAAAAAGAGGAAGAGGGGTATACTCAAAGAGGAGACTCAGGGGTCAATCATGAATCAGAGCATCCCTTGGGGACTCCTTAGGAGAGGGGATCGAAGCAAAATACTTGCTGCATTTGTTGAGGGGAGAGGCAAAAAGGTCGCAGCAAGGCTGGCCCCAGAGGCTGAAGATCATATTTACTACTATTTGATTGAACAACTCCTCATGAGGGATCAGAATGGACCTGCTGAGTCTGTCCGCCAGCGCATTGGTTTTCCCCAGTATGTGTGTTGCAATGAGAAAGTAGTCTGAAGAGATTGCCTATTCACAGACCCTCATGGCCTCTTAGCATAATGGGTAGGAACAGGTTCCTCCTTATTCACTGCTGTACCAGACCACTGACATGTTGTCCATGTGGATAGCAATAGTCCTTGGAGGGAGAACGTCCTGAAAGGCTTGCAACATTAGGAGGACAGCTCTCATCTCTAGGTCATTGCCATGCAACTTGGTCTCAGTGGGGGACCACGTGCCTTGGACCATCTTTCCCAGAAAATATCCCCACCCCAACTGGGAAGCATCCCTGGTCACTGTGGAGATTGGGGGAGGAAGTGAGAACAGCTTGCCAAGGAACAGGTCATCTGACTGAATCCACCAGCAAACATGACGTTTGCAGATTGGAGTGAGTCTTATGGGGAATGATAGAGGCTGGTAAAAAATGGACCATTGCACTCCCAATGTACACTGAAGGACTTACATAAAGAATCTTGCTAGAGGAACCAGAAGTATGGCAGCTGACATTGACCCAAGAGCTTGTAGTACTAGTTTTGCTGGAGGGGACAGATGAGGCAGTATGGCCGCACCTGATTTCTCAGTGATGTCATGTGATAAAGAGGTAATGATGCCACTTGAGTTGTAGTACTCAGTTGAGTTTCTATAAATTCCAGAGTCTGTGCAGGCATTCAGTTCAATTTGGCATGGTTTACAGAGATGCCCAAGTCATTGGAGATCTGGAGCAAGTAATTCCTGGCTTGCAGAAGTTGTTGCCTGAATGATGTGGTGAGGAGCCAATCATCTAGCTAGAGAAACACCTGGTATCCTTTTATTCTCAAGTGAGCTACCACCACTGCCATGCATTTTGTGAACACCCGGGGAGCTGTGGTGAGCCCAAAGGGCAGTGCTCTGAACTGATAGTGATTGGTTCCCAGCCGAAAGTGCAGATGTCTCCTGGAGCACCTGCCTACTCTGAAATGATAGTATGTATTCTGGAGATGTATAGAGTGCATCCAATTGTCCTTGCACAGAAGTAGGATGGATTGAACTGTAATCATTCAGAACTTTGACTTCTTTACAAACTGGTTCAAACTGCTTAAATCTAAAAACGGCTTTGGGTACCCTGTTTACTTTAGCACTAAAAAGAAGTGGGATTAAGTTCTGAATCCTCTTTGTTCTGGTGGGACCTCCTGGATGACTCTTTTTCTAGCAACTTTTGCATTTCCTGAGCTGCGTACTCCCTCTGACTGGGTGGAATATCAGGGAGTTTCTTCCTTTCGACAGGAGGTGACAGGGAAAAGGGTATGTAGTAATCTCTGGATATGATTTTTAGCACTCAGGAATTGCTTGTAATATGCAAGGAAAAATGACCCCCAACTGCCTCAAGAGGTGGACAGTCGGGCAGTGCTTCAGGAGGGCTAATAGGGCCTATCAGAGGAGTTGCTGAAGCCCTGATTTTGTGGACCCCCTCTGCCTCTAGGGAGACATCTACCACTAAAACCTCCTCCTCTGCCTCTGGAGGAACTATCCCCGTGTGAGTCCTGAAAATGTCCCTCAGATTTATGGAACCACAACTTCTTACCACTTTGCTGGTTCCTACAGAAGGTACGTTTTGGGGGGTGGGGGTAGAAAATTTGATTCCAATGTCAGACAGGCTCTTTCCCTCTTGCTAGCTGTGAATGATCATTTTTTTCACTGATGGTCTGAACAAAGAGAAGCCATCAAAGGGGGCTATGATGATGCGAGGTATTTCCAGTTATACCAGAAGTAGGGCAGTGGATGCATAACATACACCAGCATAGCTAGATGGAGTTTTGCAAAGAATTATAAGTCATTTGAATATCAAACTGATTTCTACAGGTGTTTGTGTTGGAAATGTATTTGTAAAGTTGCTTTTGTTAAAAATGTACCAACAGAGGGTCCTGCTGGACAGAAAAAGAAATACACCTGTATGTCAGACTGTATTGTAACTGTTGGAATTAGTATACTGTAAAACAGAATACTGGAAGAGAAGAAGTTAATCTCAGTCCAGCTAACTTTGAAAAACAGTCTGGAATTAAATTACCTGGCAGGCCATAAAGATTGTATCTTACAGTTTTGATTGCAGCCAGAGACAAAATGTCTGTGAAAACAAGGACTAGGAATCCAGCTATATTGTCTTTAGCAGTGAACAAATTGCTATTCTGGAAGGGTGGAAGTGTTGAAATGATTTTATGGCTTCCAGATGCTACAACACATCTTAGCAAAGCTCTATCTGTGTGTATGGTAACAGATGTGTGCAATATTCTGGTTCAGTGTCTAGTAAAGGGGGGTAGTATGGGAACCAGAAGTCAGATGACCAGATGTATGTGATGTCATTTTGTAATCCAGCACTGAAATGATGTTTTAATACTAGATGAGACAGAAGTCTCAGTGCAGTCTGCTTTTTGAAACCTGACATAGAAGGATCACTGACCCACTTTACCTTGCCTTGCTTTAGTAAGTAACCAGGGAATAGTAATTATTTAGCTCTGTCAAGAAAATACAGTAAGTTTAGTTAAATATTGTTTTTCTGTAACTGTGTGAATCTATTCTGTGTTACTTTACCATTTCTTATGTCTGAAACTCTGGTGATTATTGTAAATAAATATTTAGTATCTTTACATTCTTTTATTATTTATTATTAAATATATTTAAACTTTTCATTGTAGCTGGTCTTTTAGAGAATATTTTACCCTCTGAGAGTACTTATATTTATTTGGTGACACTGTGGCCACTCCTGAAAGCCTTACTGTATTGGTCAGACACTACCATTTGTATTAGTATTAACTTTACCCAGTATAATTGAGTACCTTGTAAGATCCTTAGAGTAGCTGGCTTTGAAGTGTCCTGGTGGCAGTATCTACCTTATAGTCTGGGCAGAGGGGCATAGCTAGTAAATCTGTGCAGCCTTTCCCAGGTGTGTGTGAAAATCAAATCTCAAAGAGTGTGTATCTCAGCTACTTGGAGGAGGGACACAGAGCACTGGTTTCACAGGCAGGGTGGTGGAGGACTTGGCCTGGGACACTCAGCTGAGAATTCAACTCTATAGCTATACCAGTGGGGAGTCTTACTGGGGGCAGAGAGAGAGAGAGAATTCCAGACCCAGGACTGTGTTCCCTCAGTACTCTTAAGGGAAATTGTGTTTGGTGCAGATAGCTGCATCTGGAAATACTGCATGTATCTATCCTTGTTCCAAGTGAACATCCTTCAACAGTGTCAGTGGTGAGGATTCAGGTTCCTTCATTACTAGCCCAGACGGGGGACGTCACAGTTGCATTAACAAATGACACCTTAAAGGGTTCCATGAAGTTGCACAGCCTCATCCAGGCATGTCTTCTAATGGCTATGCCTGAACCGGCTGCTCGTGAGGTACTCTCCACCTCATAGGAGATTAACCTCATTGTTGCACTTGAAATGGATGAAAGAGTGGCCAGTTGAGGAGAGACCCTCCTGAGGTCCTCCTCAGACATGGATTCAGAGACAGAGCTCGAGAGCTCCTTGATCAAATCTCTCTCTGCAAATTAGTGAAGTGTGCCAGTTAGTTCAACAACCAAAAGCATGAATGTAGCTGAGGTGTACACATGCTTTCCAAACATAACCATCACTCTGGACTCCCTGTTCGGTGGATGGACAGAGGAGCTTAGTTCAGCCAGTTACTTCTTAGGGGCTGCCACCACCACAATGACATCGACTGGAATTCCCTTGCTCCAGTGAGGTCTGTCTGAAGGGGGAACTAATAACTTTTCTGGGCACTTGGGGATGGGCTTGAAAGTGTCAGATTCCTTCTCAGCCAGGTGGGAAACCAGGTCAATAAGTTCATCCACCGGAGGAGGAGACTGGGAAGACCAGCCACCCTTCTGTTTGAGGATTTCCAGGATGACTCCAAAGGAAACATCATCACGTGGAGATAGGTGGATCCTTCTCCCTCATCAAAATTGGTGTCTTCTGAGAGAGACTCAATAGGGGGAGTCTATGTGCCTCCTCTTACCCCTTCTTTTCTGAGGTATCTTTTCCATGGGATACTCAGGAGAGGTATCGAAAAAGGGGAAAAATACCTCTGGGGAACTTGTGTAGAGGCCTTCTAGAACTGGCTGACCCTTAGGAGAAGAAATGATGGGTTCAGAGCTCAGGCCCAATGAGGGGAGACAGAGGGATCAACGATCAGAGAGGACAGCCCTCTATGCAAAAAGAAAGCCCTTTCCTCTACCTGAAAGGCTGATGGAGCTGAAGAAACCTTTCCTTGGGGCCAAAGCAGCTCAGACCAGAGCTGTCCAGGGCAAAGGCATTGAGGGTAAGGGATGCATCTGAGAAAGTAGGAGCAGAACCCCAACCACTCAGACCTGGCCCTGACCTTTCGGATGCAAGATCCACTCTGATTGGAAAGTATCGCAGCAGGGCTGATCAGGGACACAGCTGTAGTTGAGGAGGGAAGGTTCCTCAGATCAAAAGCTGAAACTCTTGGGGATCTTCAATCCTGGGACTCCAAAACTGCAGGTCAGATCAGAGAAGGAGAAGGAGAAAGAACTGGATGCGCAGGAGCACTTATGGATCCAAGAGGGAATGAAGCTGGGAGGACCCCATCTGAATCTGAGCCCTGAGAAATCTCCACATCATCCCGTCCATGTCTGCCTCTGTCAAACTACTCAAAGATCTGGATGAAGCAGTGGATGGGGGCCTTGACTGCCTCCTCCGTGTCTTGAATAACTGCGATGGTAGGGCTGCAGAAACTGGCTTCAGCATGAATTCAGGTGTGTGACCACTACTGGTCAAATCTGCAGGTTTAAGAACCCAGGAGGAGGTGGATGGAGCAGGAGAGCTGACAGCATGGAAAAACACAGCAACGTGAAAAACAAGACAGCAGCAACACACCAAACAGCCAGCACTTTTCCAATTCTCCTTTAATGTAAACGACCTGGTACCTCGGCAATTCGCCTTCAAGGATCACAGCTAATTGCTACGCAGTAGCAGTTTTTATAGTAAATGATCAAACAATCAATTAATCAATTTACTAATAAATTCCAAAAAAGGAGAAACATATATACTTTTTAAAGTGACCTTATATTAATTTCCTTTAAGTAAATGTTCATCTTAATAAATATACATTTTTTAATATGTTATATTATAAATTTATTATAATAGACTTATATATAAAATAAATACAAAACTAATAGATTACTTCAAATAATATCAATAAAATAAATTAATTAAACTCTATCAAATGCCCAGTTCTAAATTCAAACCAAAAGGTTTCAGAGTGTTAAACTTCAGAATCATCCTAGTTTCCAACTCTAATAGCTTCACAGAAATGTTGTCACCACTACAAGTAAAGGGCTTACCCAAAACTCCATATTTTAAACTATCAGATTTCCCCTCATGAGTTTCAAAAAAATGTTTAGCTACAGGACTAAATAGATTTAGATTTCGAATGTCCCTTAAATGTTCTAGAATCCTAACCCTGACCATTCTTTTCGTTTGTCCAATATACCAAATGTTATTACAGATACAAGTAAGAGCATACACAACTCCAATAGATTTACAATTAAAGTAATGCCTGGGGGTATGGTTAATATTATTGATAGACCTGATATTAACTATTCTATCACAGAGACTACAAGAACCACATCTAAAAGTTCCCACACTAGTGGTATAGGAGATTTTTTTATATAGACAATTGTTATTTAATATCTCCTTTAAATTTTTTCCTTTTTTAAATGAAAATGTAATATGATATGGAAAAAACTCACCTATACCTTCATCCTCACTGACCAGGTACCAAAACCTCTTAATTAAAGAGACAAATTTTTCAGAAAAAGTTGTGTACTTGGTCACAAAGAATATATCCTCCACATCTCTCTCTTTCTTTAAAGGATCAGGAACATCCAATTTTAACTTTGTGGGGTATTTATTCTTATTCATGACTTTATTCATACCATCTACCAACTGCTTTTATCATACCCTCTTTCCATTAGTCTCAAATAAACCTCATTTAACTCATAACCCAACTCACACTCCATGCTAGTATGTGAATATATGCTTTTGAATTCCCCATAAGGCAGAGCTTTCAACAAGTGAGGGGGATGCATGCTAGTAGCATGCAGAAACATGTTGACTGACGTGCTCTTTCTGAAAGGTCTGAACTCAACAACATTATTTCTTTCAAATAAAGTCAAATCCAAATAGTTGATTTCATTTCTATTCATCTCATAAGAAAATGAAAGATTATGTTCATTGTTGTTCAGAGATTCAAAAAAGTCACAAAATTCAGACATGTCCCCCTTACATATAAAAATTAAATCATCAATAAAGCGCTTATATAAGACTACCTTATGCTTAAAAAAGTCTGTGGGGTATAAAAACCTTTTTTCAAAAGAATCCATATATATAACAGCATACGTAGGAGCATATGCAGCTCCCATTGCTGTTCCCTTAATTTGTAAAAAATACTCATTATTAAACATGAAATAGTTATGAGTTAAACAAAATTCTAATAGTGTAATCAAAAAATTTGTCCTAGGACCTTCACCTAACATATTATAAATGGCTTCAAGTCCCCACCTCTTACCAATATTAGTATACAAAGATTTGACATCGATAGTCACCCAATAATAGTCACTATTCCAACTGATCTTGGAAATAGCATCAATCAAATCTTGTGTATTGCTAATATGAGCACTAACCTTATTCAAATAGATTTTTAACTGAGAGTCCAAAATGATATTTACATTCTCCACATAAGAGCCTATCCCTGATACTATCGGCCTCCCAGGGGGCTCAACTAAATCTTTATGGACTTTAGGTAGTGCATATAATATAGGTGTGGTAGGGTCTTTCACATACATCTTTTTGACATCACTTTGTGAAAAAAAATCCTAGTCATTCTCCCCTTTCCAATAAAAATAACAATTCTTCATTATAAACTTTAAGGGGATCACCCTCAAGTTTATTATATTCTTCACTATTAGAGAGTAATCTGTAAACCATCCTACAGTAGTCAGGTCTATTAAAAATGACCCAATTACCCCCCTTATCAGCACACTTAAAAATATACTGATCTTTTAAACCTTTAAGATTTTTTAAAGCTTGCCATTCCTTACTATTCAAATTAAAATGTTTTTTTCTCTCTACAAAATTCCTTAAATAATGCTTCTGTTTCTTTAAGAAGCACCTTCTGGAAAGTTGAAATAGCTGGTACCGAAATAACTGGTGTAAAATTACTTTTGACATTTTTAAATTTTGGCATCATCAATTTGCCATAACCAGTCAAGTAATTCACATTTGAAGTAGTATGAGAACAAACTAAATTGTCATCATATTCATCAGAAGAAAAATTGCATTCATCATACTCATAATTATATACAGATAGATTCATTAAACTTTCATCAAAATCAACTTCATCAGATGGTTCATTGTGAACTTCATTTGAAACATCTTCATTCAAATTCTTATTCATATTCACACTAACAAATTTTTTAAAATACACTCTCAACAGGGGCTTACGAATGAATGTTTTGACTTCTAAATAGATATCGGCAAAGGTCGGAAAGAACGTTGGAACAAATTTGCTCCCTTTACACAGAACATTTAACATATCATTATCTATACACAAATCAGATAAATTAATACATTCTAATGAAAAAATATTATGAGAAGTTCTGTTTAAAGCTTCTGATATCAAACCCTCACTTGTAGCGGTTTCGCCCCTTTCGGCCATTTCTCCCATTTCTTACCTTGTTGTAATTATTGTTTTGAAAGTTCACATTGTCCACAAAATTAGAGTTGGAAGCCTCATTGGGAGCTTCTGAAACATCCCTACTAGAAGCCCGGTTAGATGCAACAGTCCTAGCAAACGAAACATTCTTGGCAGCAGTGTTTTGTTCCGTTGAGGAAAAAGAAGACGCTGAAAAGTCTCTTCGTTTGGAGCTGCGAGTCCAGCTCCTCCCCCTGAGCTGACAGCATGGGCTGAACCAGCTGGAATCAAAGACCGTCATGGATCTGAGGGTTGCCGAAGGTCTTTGGATCCAAAGAGTTCGGATCATTGAGCTTCTTTATTTTTTTCTATGGATTCTAAGGAAGCCTTGGAGGAGGTTTGAGCCCCAGCTGCAGCTCGTAGAAGCCCTTTTAAGATCAGTTTATTTCTCCTACCTGAAAGCACCCTAGGATTAAATGGTGCACAAACAGCACAAGACGAATCAAGGTGGGTAGCACCAGGACAATACAAGCACTTCATGTGAGCATCAGAATTGGGGAAAAGCAGAAAAACACCAAAAGGGACTCTCTTACAGGTCGAATAGGAGATCGTTTATCCTATATCAATAGCAGCAAATGAGATCTGAGGAATTGGGATGGAATAGAGAATTATGGGTAGAGGGAGGCACTTGAGTTTTGGATCAGAAGTCTTATAGATGCGGTCGAGTCAGATCTGAGGATCTGATCCGAGACCCATTCGTGATGAAGAATGAAAAGGACAACATCAGATCATAAACTTTAACAAATGGGCTTGACAACTGAGAATTCTAAAAATAAACCAGGAAGAAACTTTGCAGTGTGGAGGGTGTGATGTTCACTTCCTAAATTATGTTATGCACTTAGTTCACTTAATAAAAATCGAACTGTAAAAAAATAACTGTAAAATACGTGTTACAAAATAATCAAATAGAAAATAGTAGGTAATCCACAGTTGAGTTAAAAATGGAATATCCTTTATTGAAACACACAAACAAGCAATCCTAGTTGAGTATAATGAAAAGCATCAAAAACATTCTCTAGTTACATAAAATCAGGTTGTTTGGAGCAAGGGAGTAGTTACATAGGGTGGTTCAGTTAACAGCAATTAAAGCATTAAAAATCATTCCTTCAGCCAAGTTCCCCTTCCCCCTTAACACCATAGCGAGACTGTGCTACCTAAAACTGAAGCTAGAGACAAATTACAATCTAAGACCAGTTACTAACACTTAAGCAACACTTAATTAAGAAACTAACTAAAAAATGGCTAACAAAAAGATCTACCAATAGACATCTACCAGAATAAATATCAATGAATATACACTTTTTAACAAAGATCACTTTCATATCAAATAAAAACTTCATCAGGTTTGTGTGTCAAAAACAATCATAATATGAATGAACATGTGTATAGATATAAAACTGAAAACCTAAGCAGGATGAAAAAACATAAAAATAATTGCTAAGGTAGAAATACAGTGATAAATGTTAAAAATAAAGCACTTAGGACATGGGGATCTGCTCAAGTGTGACATCTAAGAAAACACTTTGTAAGACTGCACTCGAGTAATTGCAGCATTTAAAACAGAAAAAAAAGACTATGCCCATGCACATTGTGTGCACTATAAAACCTTCACTGCCTAGTGCCTGAAAGGAAAAAGTGTAACAAAACTGTTCAGTTTAAAATCTAAAGTAGCATTTAACATGGAGACATCAAAAATGAGTAATGTATACATGAGCCACCTACAGTATGTCCTTTATAACATTGTAAGTTAGTTCTAAAAGAGTAAACAGTGTTTGATACTTGTTTTCAAACACAATATAAGCAAGTAATGTCAACATTAAACAGTCCCATATCAGTCTTTTAATAGTCTTAATAGTCTTTTAAACAATGGGTCTGTTTTCTAATATCTTTTTTTTAAGAATTCTAAAAATAAGTGTTGAAGAAGAATACACATTTTTCTAAGTCTTTCAAAGGCTTTCTCATCCTTGTCAGAAGGTGCGAGATTGGCATCACCCAGATGTTTAGCAGCAGCTGGGCTTATTAGGGAAATCACTACTGGGTCTGCCCTGAGGTTAGAGAATAAAAAACTTATATGACTAAGGAGCTTTATGCACGCCGTCTGATTTCTTAGGAGCAGTAGGCTGGCTGTCAGTCAAGTTATAGATTGCAACAAATACATTCTCTAATGCTAGAAGAACAGGAGGAAATGTAGTAGGATTCAGGAAATTCCAGTTGCAATAAATCGTAACATTTCTTTAAAGACAGTGGAAGATCACTGCATTCCAAATGAAATGACTGTTTTATTCTGGATATGATTTCATAAAAAGAAAATTGTTCAAAGGAACTGACAGAAGTTAATACTCTTCTCAGAATCAGAAACCTGAGGAGAGAAAACAGAAGTTGCCAATTCACAATTATTTTGCTGTTCAAATTTTTGAACATCCACACACAGTGAAGGATCCCTCTTTCTCTTACCAGAAATGGTAGGTTCAAGAGCCTGAACAAAGATCTGAGCTAAACCCAATAAATCACTCCTGTCTAAAGTAACATGGACAGACAGTGATAAATGTATTTTTGCTTCTTTTTTTCACCAAATCTCAGAGGAAAGGGTTTTTTTTGGAGGGGGCAAGCTCCTCCGCACTCCGCAAAGTTAAATATACCTACTTTGAGGTTGCATAACAGTGGAGAAAAACAAAACTCCATTATCGGTGAAAGGTGTTCCACTTACTTGTCTTAGATCATTCAGCACTCGATAATAGCGCTTTCAACTGAATGACAGATGCTTGTCATAGTGTCACCTTGCTGGGGTAAGGAAGGCTCATCAGCTCTGGCCCATGAATCTGACACACAAAGTAGACAAGGCTATGAAATTAGAAACTCTGTATACCTACAAGCTACCTACAGCAGGAATAGAGGCCGATCAATCAAAAAATAGAGAGACACTGAAGGAGGCTAACAAGTAATCAAGTGTAAAACCCGCCCCAATACATCACTTTGGCTGGTAAAAACACAGCTATTACACCTTACTTTGAGGGTCTCTCTAGAGTGGACAAGAATCTCAAGTAGTATGCCAAAACCACCCAAGGAGAAGTAGCCAAAGACAGTAAACAGGCAAAGGTAAAACACTGAAGTCTGTAGCATTTGCATGTCAAGGCAAGTTCAACTCTTGAAATGCAAGTACAACGAATAATGCCTGGTGAAAGTTTACAAATGATGACCAAGTACTGACAGAAAAGTTTGCAAATAACATTCTTGAAACAAACAAAGGAAGCAGGAACACCCGGATGGAGTGGCCTTTGGACGTACTGTGAATGAATGACTAAGGACTTCCAAGACAGCTGAACACTGATCAAGAGGTTGATGAAGTACCTCCCAGTATGAAAACAGAAACTTTGGGAAACGGCTAAAAAAAGAAATTTAGTTCGGTAAAATACAGTTTTGGGTTAGTCATTACACTGCCCGGATGTCAGCAAAGAAGAATTTGAAGAAGGCATCAAATAAAAAAGAAGAAAAAACTGATGGGGAACATCCTTGCAGCTGTTCAGCAAAAAGCAGTTCAAGTTCCAACTTTTGTACAGAAGATAGCTTTCCAGTAACTTAAAGGAAAAAAAATCAAATGCATTCAGAAGTGTTTAAAATAATGGGGCACTTGAGAAACACATACAGTCAAATTACAAAAAGCTGGAAGGAATACAAGGAAAACAAGAAGCTTTAAGCAGCTATTTAGATGAGCTGACAAAACTGCAGAAAAATCAGACGATGAAATGAAGGAAATACTGACTGAATATGCATACGCTCCAAGTCTGGCCATGAGAAAGGAGCTAAGGCATACAACAGTAAAGGTGCAGTCACACACCAGCAGTAGGAACCACTCCTGACAAAACTGTGCCAGACGGGTAGTGTTATCAATTGGGAAAACCAGAGTGTTTGTACAAAATGATTAGTCACTGTACAGCAGGCAGAAGAGCGAGTTTATCCCTGCAATCAGAGGATGCTGAGAAGCAGATGAGAGACTCAGGTTGCTATATCTAGCTGTCTGCAGAATATTTTTTTTTTCTGATGGAGAAAAGACATCCACGTATGCAGAACAGGCAAAGAAAGAAATAAAGTTTACCCAGCAAGTCATAACTTTCAACCTTCTGTCTCCAAAATGTGTAACACTACATCTCATAATGTGGAACACATGCTAACAACTTCAACTAGGAAGCTCATAGGATAGTCAAAATATGCTACTTTTTACTTATAAAAGGTTCTTTTAATGAATTAATATGACTCAGTTATATTTACCATGGATATCACTTACAAAAGTTCCTTACACTGAATGTGTGACAGACTTTTTCAATGTGGAACTTCGAGGAACATGAACTATTTAAGACCCCAAAAGAGGAACGTTCTTCATAGTGAGGTACACTTGAGAGGTATGCATTAAGTTAAAGGGGATTCTGCTAATCATTCCTTTGATAATGGCACAGCCCATAGACCGAACTTGCCAGTAAAACATTTTCCAATGTTCCAAAGGAAAATTACTCAGTGACAGAAAAAAAGCACAGGAGCGGATTAGAAAAAACAGTAGTACTTTGGACATGAACCACAGACCAATGTTAGGAGGTTGAGATGATGAAGAAGGGGACCATAAAGAATATAAAAAAAGTAAACAAATGAACTGTGAAGTTATGTAACATTTTCATAAGATGCAGTTTGGACATGAGAACTATGTGCAAAAAGTTGGGAGGGGGGGGAAGCGACTGGATGTCTGCAGACTATGTAGACTAAGTTAAACTGAAGCATAGACACTACAAAGTATAACTCCCACTTTGTCATTAGCGTTTAGAAAGGATAAGGAAGGAATTGAAATAGTACCTGTAAGTGAAAACAATTTTTTTCTCTTGTAGCAATACGCATATATTTCCTGAAGTCAGCTGTATGTTCCAAGGGGTAATTTAAATGTGATTGCTGTCAATGCCTCTGGGATTTATACTATGACAAAATAAAGGCTAGCTATAAGTAGCATAATGTTGTGATCTTGGTTTGCTGAGCAGAAGAGATTGAAGTGAACTGATCATATGTGTGCATTAAATCATGGTGGATTTCTTGGTGCTATGCATACACTAAAATTACGTAAAATGACAGTTCCCCAGTATTTAAGGTGAGTTAAGTCATGCCACTGCAAAAACATTTTCTTTTTGTTATTTACAAGCAGAGCTCTGCAATGGCAGACACACCATCTGCACATACATGCAATTTATTTATTTATTTTGAATTTGTTAACTGGGTAAAGCACTGACCCCATTGGACCCGTTTCAGTCTCAGCCTAAGGAAAACAGAAGTTGCATGACATTATATACAGGGTGAACGACAAAATGCGAAACATTTATGTATTATATTAACTTTGTATATAATATATTATACACAAAGTGAATATCATAGTTGACTTGAGGGCATAAAGGCAAAGCATAAATGTCATCATATACAGAGTGAGTGTAAATAAAAAAGAAGTTATGTACTCACCATAACGCTGCATCTGTGTTGTCCAGTTTCATTCTTCCTCGGCAGGTGGGTTTGGATCCAATCCTCGGATCTGACTCTGCCTTTACTACAGCTTGTGGTAACCATAAAGCTCTCGAGCTTCTCCCTTACCCACAACACACCAACCCCTAACATACCTCAGACCTTGCTTGCTGGATTAGAATAAATAAGAAATATTACTATGAATTTCTGGTTAAAGAAAACCATTAACTGGATCTCAAGGGTAGGACCAGAGAAGTCCTTACAAACTCAAGTTCTTCCAGAAATCACTGTTAAATGGTTGTGGGTTGGTGGGAGGGGAGTTGAGGAAGAATGAAAATGGACAACATAGATGAAACATTATGGTGAGTTCATAACTTCTTTATCTGATGATGTCAATTTTCATTCATTCCTCAAAATTTGGGACAGAGTCCCCAGTTACCTGAAATCCTAGGTGAACTCTAAGAAAGGATATTCCAGAGCACAACTGAGCCTATGGCTTCTCTTCTCCTCGAGACCAGATCTAGTTTATAATGACTAATAAAGGTATGAGGATTAATCCAAGTTGCAGCTGCACATATGTCATCCACAGAATGCCTGAATAAAAACACTGACAAAGTTGCAATGGATCTAGTCGAGTGGGCTCTTAAAGGTTTTGGTAATGAAATACCCAATTTATTGTACACAAAAGATATACAGTCAGTAAGCCATCTTGCCAAAATTACTTTTGTAACTGATTTACCTAATCTGGCATCCGCAAAGGAGAAAAATAGTTGATCAGATTTTCTACACTGTTTTGTCCTATGTAAGTAGAAATGTAACTGTCTATGAACATCTAACAGGTGCAACATATATTCTCCTTTGTTTTCAAATTTTGGAAAGAAGACAGGCAAGATTAATACACTGTTTGATGTTGGAGTCTGACGCCACCTTAGGAAGGAAAGAACTGGTTCGCAATGTTACTCTAACCCTATGGTAAATCAAGTAGGGAGGCCTGGAGGACAACATCTGAAGTTCAGAAATTCTTCTAGCAGAGGTAATGGCCACTAAAAAGACAGTTTTCCAGGTCAGAAATTTAAGATCACATTTTTTGCTGGTTCAAAGGGGGAATGAGTTAAGGCCTGCAGTATTAAATTCAAGTCCCATGGAGAGTAAGTTCTTTATAATGTGGTCTCAATAGAAGAGTGCCTCTCAAGAAGAAGGCCTTACAAAGGTTAGATGAAGCTAGGGAGGAATTGTCTAATCCTGTATGGAAGTTAGAGACTGCCGCCAATTGAACTCTAATGGTTGAGGAGCTAGCTCATTCGTTAAAAAATGTTGCCAAAATTTCAAGCAGACACTGTACAGGGGCTAAAAAAAGGGTCAATATGTTTCTGATGTGCCCGAAAAACAAACCTCTTCCATTTACTTCTGTAAAGTTTCCTCTTAGAAGCTTTATGCGAAGCTAAAATTATATGATGGACAGGGGAAGAGACCACAGGCTGTTTTACTATTAAAGAAAGTGGACAAACCACCCTGTCAGCTTTAGGTTTGAGACATCTGGATGAATCAAGCCCAGCGGGTGAGACAGAAGGTCTGTAATCAGATCTAGAAGCCAAGGTTGGTAGACTAGATGACACCAAAGAAAGGGGAACTAAATCTGTTGTGGTCAGTAAAGTGCAATGAGGATGACTCTGCTCTTCAACCTGGCAGCTTTCTGCAGAAATCTGGGGATCAAGGGAGTTGGGGGATAAGCATAGAGGAAAATAGGGGGGGGGGGGCAGAGCATCCCTCAGTGATTCCCTTGGTGGGGGGACCTGGGTGGAGAAGCTGCTGCACTTGTTTAGGGGATAAGCAAAAAGATCACAGCAAGGCAGACAGAAAATCATTTCTGCCACTTACTTATTGAGGGAACCACTCGTGAGGTAGTAGAATGGACCTGATCAGCTCGTCTGCTGTATGTTTATTTATTTACTTTACATTTGTTTACTGGAAAAGTCCGACTGGACATGGGTCCTTTTTCAGCAGAGGCCCAAGGAGAAAAGCTCCACAAATAACATTTACGCACACAATAATAGTCATCAGCTTGAAATGACACAGTACAGTACATTAGTGACAAGTAGCATTATTTAACATATGACATAAAATTGTATAAATTGTATAACACCACCTTGTTTGTTTATGTACCAGACTATCGACATTTTGTCTTTTTGAATTGCAATTGTCTCTGAAGAGAGTGTGTCATGGAATGCTTGCAACACTAAGAGCACTGCTGTAACTTCTATGACGTTGATATGCATGTTGGCCTCTTTGTTGGGACCAAGTGGCTTGGACTATCTTCCTCAGAAAGTGCCTCCCACCCTATCTGGGATGCGTCCATGGTCACTATGGCCTTGGGCTGAGGGAGAATGAAAGGATGGCCTTGAAGAACTTGATCTTATCTAATCCACCACCAAAATACCTTTTGCATGCTTGACTGATTTTTATGTGGACTGATGTGTTGATAAAGAATCGAACATTACGTTGCTAGCATCCATCGTAGAATCCTCAAGTGGAATCTCTCTCTCTACAGGAACTAAAATTATGGCTGCTGGCATTGATCTTAGGGCTTGAAGAATCAATCATGCAGAAATCATTCTACTGTGAATTATCTTTTTGACCTGGAATCTGATGGTCTGCATTCTTGCAAGAGGAAGAGAAGCTGTTACTGATATACTGTGCTGAAAACTGTTCCTACAAATTCCAGTACCTGAGAAGGTTCTAATTGAGATTTTCTATAATTTATGGTAATTCCTAGAAAGGAGCAAGTTTGGAGTACCTGATTTCTCACTCTTATGAGCAGATAGCTGGTTGGGATGGTAATGAGCAAGTCATCTAGATATGGAAACACCCGGAATCCCTGCAGTCTCAAGTGAGCTGCTACCACTGCCATGCATTTGGTGAACACCCTGGGGGATGTGGTGAAGCCAAAGGACAGGGCTCTGAACTGGTAATGAATGGTTCCCAGCTGGAAGTGTAAGTACCTTCTGGACTCTCTGTTCATTTTTATGTGATAGCGGACATCTTGAAGGTCTATCAAGCACATGCAATTGTCCTTGCCCAAAAAGGGCAAAATGGACTGAATCGTGACTGTCCGAAACTGTGTGTGTTGAACCGATGGTTGGTGTGCCAGTAGAAGGAATGTCCGTTACCTACTGTTTTATTTACTGCAGTTAGCCGATTATACTGCACTGTACTATATTTGACTGGCTTCTGCTGCTTGAGCTATGCTACTACTTATAGTTTTATACCACATTACTGAGTTATTCAATTTCTGCTATTCCACTCCACATTTTTGATAAGGGTCTGTATGGTGATTCTTTCCACACCAGTATTAAGCCTGCTTTACTTGTGGCATTAGTATACTGTACTGCATGTTTTAAGCCTGCTTTAGTTATGACATTGTACACTGCCCAGTATTATTTTAGACTTGTTTATTGTGGAATCCACGCTGGCAGTGTGATCCTTATCACCCTGCTGGCAGTTGAGCCTTATCAGTATTCTGCTTTTTACAAAGCACCATGTTCTCTAAACCTATATACCACATTTGTTTTCTAAGTCTGCTTTTGTATCATCCATGTTTGAACAGTGTTCCAATCTGTATACTATACTGACTGTCCTAAGGCTACCTTACTTGCACCATCTGTGCCAGCACTTTGTTCTTTTCTGCATTAACATGATGTGTACTGTAACCTAAATCTGCACTACTTGTGATATTCAGGCCAACAGTGTGGTCCTAAGTTGTTCTACTGTGTGCCTGTTTTCCTCCTCTTTATCATTATTCATGTTAAAGTCTTGCACAAATACAGAAGCATAACATACATCAAGTCTAATATAATATACATTTTTCCTGCCCTTTTAACTCTAGCTTTTGTACCCCAATGGCTGCCAGCATTAGACAGCAATTTGTCCTTATTATATCTGTAGCTAACCCGTTAACATTTGAAACTCTGAGGTAGTACACTGACTGCCTCATATTCCCTCTTGGTTCGTTAAAACTGAAGTACCCCCCCCCCCCCTCCCTTGTCACTTTTCATTACTCTTATGTTGCCATTCTTTTGTATTTCTTTCAGGGCTTTCTTTTCTTCTTTAGATAAATTGTGATACATTCTCCTTTTCTTTACCCCCCCTCCCCCATGACATTTCTTATTTCATTTTCACAAGCTGATTCAAAGACTTTAATAGTATGCAGTAAGTTAGGGTTGTAGCATGACGGCTTTACATATTTAGTGCTGTTACTACCAATATCTTTAAATACATAATTCAAGTTTAAAAGCCTAGTATACTTTTTAAGGCTTAACACAGTATTTGTTATGTTTACCCTCCTAGAGGGTACAAAATTTAAGCCCAAATTCAAAACTTTCAGATGGTTTACATTTAAAACAAAAGTAGACAAATTTATAACATTATTTACAGGTACAGAATACCTATTTAATTGTCCATTGAAGAATTTGACACTGTTCATTCTCTTCTCCTTAGCGTGCGCATTCTCTGGCTTCTGCCCTTCTTCTCCTCAGCTAAAAAAGTCTTGGTTCTAACCCCATCATCATTTTCATCATTGGTTGTTGCAGGGTTAACAAACCGTCCATTGCCAGCACTAGAAGTTCCTACTTTCTCAATGTCCATTACAGAGCCACTGGTTCCTTCCCTATTTAAAGATCTAACTTCAGAAGTTGCTTGAAAGTTTTTAGTTTTAGGGGTGTGGACTTCATTAGTGTGCTTCTTAAAGGGGAAACGTTTGGTCTGATTATTTTGTGTTTTGAATTTATCTTGGCTTGTGCGTTTATTAAACACACAAAAATCAACATATGTTATGTCATTTTCATACACAGCAGCAGCATCTCGCTTGAGCTTATGATTTTTATGGCTAATTATAACCTCTTCATGTTTTTGTAGTTCAGAGAAGAGTGTATGATATTCAACCCGTTCCCCAATCTTGCTGTGATAGTCCTTAACCAAGATTTCATCTATTTTACAGATCTCTTCCCTTAGCTCAGTCATCATTTTAGAGTATACATTATTTGATACAAAGACCTTATCAATGTTTGTGCACCAAACCAATATGAATATCGAGTATAGAATAAGGAATAATGTTCTCTTAGACCATGTATATCTTTAAGGTTCATCTGGTTTATAAAGTCATTTAACTTCTTGGCTTGAGATGTTTGTTTTATTTTACCATTTTTATAAGTATCACTGCCTGATAATAGGCAGTTAAAAATCACCTGTTGCTATAATTTCCCCTTTTGCATTTAAAGTAATCCGGTCCAGATATTTGTCAACATATTTAGTACTCAGTCCTGGTATCCATTATGTATTAATCAAAGTATAATATGTCCTATTGATTTCCAAAATAACTATGCTTAGCATCTCATCTTTATCTGAAATTGTGGCTATAGTTCTTGGCATAGTATAAGTATTTTTCCATAGATTAAGAGTTCCCCTTCTCTTAGTCTTAAAACATGAATCAGCCAGAATGGTATAGCCATTGAATGAGTACTTTTGTAGATCTTTTTTAATAGATGGGTTTCCTGTAAAAAGATGATCTGGGCTTTATGCATTTTGATATATTTAAACAAACCAGCTCTTTTGACATTATTGTTCAAACCATTAATATTTAATGATAAACATTTATAAGCAATTGACTAAAATGTGTATGTTATTAATAACAGAAAGACCTTTCTTCAGTGTTGACTTGAAATCTACTGAAAACTTACTTACCATGGATGTATAACATGTACTAAGCAGTACTTTCAAAAATCCAAAACTATTTACAAACACATACATGAAACAAAGTTTCTGGTTTAGTTAAAAACTTAACTAAACCATCCATCCACCACCTCTCCAATACCAAACGACACAAATTATCCATCTGTGCTTATAATATAGTATAAAAACAAAAAAGAAAAGCATTATGAAAGCAACTAAAGATATCTGAATCCATGAAATATACTTTAGAATGAGAGTGTCCAATATATCTGAAGCTATATGACTGTCACATATGATAACAGCACCTCTAATACACAGATATGCCAGAAATACACATCAGATCAAATTATGTATAAACATTAGAAGCTGAAGGTTAAGAATATTGTCATTATTTCAAAGACTTTTCAAGAAACATCAGATAATTTAACCATTTTGTCAGTCATCTATCAAACATTTTTCATGTAAGAATCTGTTGACTATATATATATATATATATATATATATATATATATATATATATATATATAAAACACTTATTACAACGTAACTATATTTTGCAGTTATACACATATTACTCATATGTATTAATATCTATATTGACATCTTTCATCAGGAAGGGGGGAGAGGGAGAGAGAAGGAAAAAAGGGGGGGCTTCACAGCCCTCTGTTTAGTTACTAAAGGTTTAATTATACAACATAAGGCTGATGTTAATATGCATAATGAGTTTTCTATTGCAGCTCCTAGTTCACTTGATGTCATTTAGTTACTAATAGTGTCACTGACTCTGCAGAATGTATGCATCTATAAGAGAACATAGGCATTTTCAAAGGAGTTAAACACTTTTATCAGAACAAATTATTTACCATTTAAAGTATCTAGTGAAGGATAACAGAATTCCGAGAGAAAAGAATTCTAAGTACAACCATTTAACAAGTTCAAAAGGTCAAATGACATAATCACTGTTGTTTCCTCAAGCTGCAGCTTCATAAACTTGTTAAAAAAATCTAAATAGGCTCATGCACAACAGAAGTTGCTCTAGTGAAGAAAAAAGCATTCCCGGCAGGAAATTCAGATCTTGAAGCTTTTAGAGTTTACAGAAAGCAACCCCCCCCCACTCAAGCTGCCTTGTCAGTGCATGTCATGAATCTCCACAATGAGAACAGTCACACAGACCACCAGTTTCCTCACAAAACATTAACATCATGAAAAAATTAACCCTTTCATATAAAAACAGCTATTTAGAAGTAATAACAGCTGCCTCAAATCAGAAATCATATTATAACATTTCAATCATTTACCCACCAGTTAATCAGGCCAGAGAGAGAGAGAGAAGAAGAAAAAAGAAACCTAGTGTGCGCGCGCGCGTGTGTGTGTGTGTGTGTGTATATATATATATATATATATATATATATATATAAATCTTATATATATAACTTATATTTAGCTATCTATAAAACACCATTGATGCACTATATTAATGTTTAAATGTATCTAAACAGAGAGTCTAAAACATCTAGTAAGAAACACTAATCAGAAACACCTTGTTACCCTACTACTGACCCACTAGAAAAAATGCATTTTGGTATTAAGTCAAGTTATAATATTACTGAAGAATTAGAAGACATGCATCATTTGTAGTTATTTAAAAGGGAAAGCATGTAAAGTACTTATAAGGGGGAAAAGAGAGAAAAGGAACATTGGTAACAAAAAATAATAGAAAAAGGAGAGAGCAAGCGAGAGGATGTTATTTAAATACTTAGTACTATATGTAATTTGAAGAAGTAGATACAAAAAGGAAAAGAGAAAGTTAAAACTAAAAATGATTCACATTACCTTACAGCATAGAGACTTTCCAGAATCAAATATATTATGATTCATAAAACAAGGCTTTTAAAATTAGTAGGAATTTATTTGTCCTTTAGTTTCTTAGTTTTGTTTGCTCCTTCCTTCACAGACCATCTATTTTTTGTTGTCTGTCTCTTCAAACTCTGGGATGAGCACTCCATTTTTTCTATGTCCGACAGAATTTTCTTCTTTTGGATAAATTCCACTGTTTCTTGTAGGGAATCAAACATCTTCACTCCATCTGGCAAGGTGATTTTTATTCTTGCAGGAAAAATAATTTGAGCTTTAATACTGGATTTTTTCAAGGACTTAATTAGAGGAACACACTCCTTTCTTCTGGATATTACAGTAAAGATGTAGTCATTGCCAAAACGAATAATTTTTTCACCCATCTTGATAGGGGAATTAGTCCAAGCTGATTTCACCACCAACTCCTTGTCTTGTGAGGAAATAAATCTAACTATTACAGACCTGAGGTTAGATGAACTCAGAGATGAAGCTGGATTTGCCAGGAACCGATGAGCCCTCTCAAAAGAGAGGGATTCAGGCATGTTTAGTGCTGATAAAAACCACTTACTGAGGAAATGGATCATGTTAGTACCCTCTTCTTTCTCAGCAATTTCATATATTCTTTTATTCCTCCTTGATCTACTTTCAAGGTCTTCCAGTTTCTCAGTCAGTCTGGTGTTTTGTTTCAGAAGAAAATTCATTGTGATGTTAATTTTCTGTCACTCTAGTATCTAGGTCAGTTACTGTTTCTTCTAAGGCAAGAATCTGCTCAGATTGTTTTTTTATTGTTCCATTTAGAAGTTCTAGTTGTTTGCTGCATTCTTATTTGATAATAGCCATTTTGTTTTACGAATTTGTCCATTTTTAATGACAGTTCTTGGATGTTTGTTATAAGATGGAGTTCTTTCTTCACTGCACTCTCCTGGTGTGGGTTCTTTGACAGTTCTTGGATGTTTGTTATTATAAGATGTAGTTCTTTCTTCACTGCACTCTCCTGGTGTGGGTTCTTCAAGTTGCTCATCTTGAGATCTCCAGTAGAAAACTTCTTGACAGGAATAATTAAAAAATTCTCTTGACTATGTATTAATTTTTAGAAAATAATAGAGTCTATGTTAACTTTTACTTAGATTTTTCTAAAAATTAAAGTATATTTCCTGTCAGGATATTAAAATCTAAGCAGAGCTATGGATTTCTGCTGCTATCAGACTTGGCCACGCCCCCCTTGAAACTCCATTCTCATTCATGAAATTCTACTCCATTGATTTCTTAGAGAGGCAATACACCATTTAAGCCTCTGAAAACAAAACAATACCAAGTACATTCAAAACTATTTTCTAAAATTCTATCACTACCTTTTGATAATCACTAAAAATGTTGTTGAATAATTATTTTAAAAACATTTTAAAATATTATACAAAATGTTGTATAAATTGTTGATATTACACTAAAAACTAAATATATAATAACTAATAAAATAAAAATATTTTCATCAAGTTCCATTACTCAGCCTACCCTTCATGGTATGCATTTCCTTGGATAAATACAACTAAATAAATGCTATTCGTTTTTTGGGGCTTCATTAATCTACAGTTGTTGTGCTCTCAGTTTATGGAAAGGGATAATAGGTTATTGTAAAGTTCTGGTGAAACTGTGGCATTTATTTATTTATTTTACTTTACATTTGTTGACTGGGATAGTCCAACTGGATACATGTCCATTTTCAGCGGAGGCCCAGGGAGAAAACCTCCAAAGTTAGTTACATAGGCAAACTTAACATAGTAAAAATTAAACACCAATTACAGACTCAAAGTTATACAAGCTCAAACTTAATATGGGTTAACAGTTAAAAACACAAATGAGTTCTATTAAAAGTAGTAATGGTACACATGTAAGACTAATTATTTAGTCAGGCTTGGAGCAAGGACACATCCACTGAGACCTGAAACACTGCTTGAGAGTTTTCTTGAAATGAGATAGGGTAGTTTCTAGAATAATGTCAGCAGGTAGTGAATTCCAAGTTTTGCCAACAGAGTTGGCGAACAGGGAGTCACCGGCTGAATTGTTGGATTTGACAGTTTGCACTAGCAGTCTATTAGACAAGCAAAGTGGTCTGAGGTTGGAGTGGGGATAGATAATGTTTTTCAGTGCCAGTGTATTTTAAGGTTGATTAAGTACTTTATGAGCCACAATGATTTGGTTATACTGAATCTGCTTGGGTAGTTCAAGCCATCCGAGATTTTTTAGGTTTTTACAATGATGTGTTTTGTAAGGCAGGCCAGTGGCAAATCTAGCTATGTTATTACAGCAGCTGGAGAGTTTGTTAAGTTCAGTTTTGTTTAAACTGGTAAGTAAAGGTGAGGCATAGAAGAGGGAAGAGAGTAGATGGGAGCGGGCTATGGCAATCCTAACAGGTGGGGTTAGGAATGGCTTTATCCTATATAGCGAACCAAGTTTTTTATTAATGGTTTTGATAGTTTTGTTGATGTGCACATCAAATTTAAGACTGTTATCTACAATAACGCCTAGGAGTTTCGTGTGGGCATCTGGGGAGACTATGGTGCCATTATTAGACTTAATGAAGAGAGAGAGAACACCAGGGATCTTTGGGAGGGGGAGAAAAGTAGGAGCTCTGTTTTGTTGGGATTTACTATCAGATAGCGATCAGCAAGCCGATTTTCAACTAAGTTAAAAGTACTCTGAGTAATTGCCTGCAGTTCTGTTTGGGAGGTGGCAGTGCAGATCAACGTGGAGTTGTCCGCATATTGAATGCAGTTAGCTTTTGGGATGACAGTGTGGAGGTCATAAATAAAAATGGAAAACAGAAGAGGTCCCAGAATGGACCCCAGGAGGACACCTAGGGTGTTGGGTAGGAGGTTAGATATTTTGTTCTGCCACATGACAGCTTGTTGTCGATTGTCCAGCTAGGATTGAAACCAATGGAAAGAGTGATTACCTAAAGACATTTTTGTCAGGGTGTGGATGAGTAAACGAGCTCGAGTGCAGAGAGGGCGAGCGGAACAGGGCTAAACCAGACTCAAGGGCCTTAGAACCTGCAATTATAGGTAAGTATGCTGGGCTTTTATAAAGTAAGGTTTTAATGTTTAGTTTTACTGCTTAAAGCGTACTTTTAACAGGTTAGGGGTTCATTAGACTTTTTTGTTGTGCTTCCATTTTATTGCTTAATTTGGGGAAACACTGTCTGTTTTGCTGCCAATTTTTAGCTTATCTTAGGGGTAATACATGTAAGCCATCCAGGATTCTTTAGGGATAGATGGGTTTACTTTATTCAATATTTTTTAGTTTTAGGGTTGGTAATGCAATTGGGGCTACCTATCAGTGCTATAGACCCAGGTCAGCAGCTGTGGTGTACACACAGAGAATATAGAGATAGTAACCTTAGCAGGTCTGATCGAGGGGCAGCTTTTCAGCTTAAATTCCGCCAGGTAGCGTCCTTCTGTTAATGCAAGCCTTGCAGGACAGCTGTTAGAAAGGATAGTTCCTTAGCAAGTCTGTTTGATCGAGGGCAGCTTTTCAGCTTAAATTCTGCCGGATTGCATCCTTCTATTAATGCAAGCCTTGCAGGACAGCTGTTAGAAAGGATAGTTCCTTAGCAAGTCTGTTTGGTCGAGGGCAGCTTTTCAGCTTAAATTCCGCCGGGTAGCATCCTTCTGTTAATGCAAGCCTTGCAGGACAGCTGTTAGAGGGGATAGTTCCACGAGGGAGAGGGTCGCCGACTGGGTCTAGGAGCAGTGAATATTTAAAATAAATAAATAAATGTTACTCCTGGAAATAGCATACAGATGTTCGTATATCCATTTCCTCAGCTGCCTCTTGGTTTTACCTATATAGAAAAATTCACATTGCTGACATATAGATATGTAAACTGTCTCCCTAGTGGTACAATTACCTTCCTTAAACCTAATATTCACAGCTAAGCTGTATAAGGTGACCACATTTCCTTCCATAATATAACATTGTTTATATGACCCGCACCTGGTGGTACCCCCCTGAGTGAAGGTGATTTGAACATTTTGATGTGTTCAAACAAAAATTTTAAATATTTGATGGATATATGAACATCTGTGTGCCATTTCCAGGGACAACATTAATAATACAATGTTTAAACATTTTCAGATCTGTCAAGGTTTTACAAGATTTAGATATTGTTAGTTTTTAAGTGTTTTAATTAAAACAAAAAGTCTTGAAAAATGTGACACAGGTTCAAATGGAGATAAGAAGAAACAACTGTATAAAAGATCAGACTGCCAAACATTAGCGTGTGCACGTAAGATAAAAGTTGGAAATACATACTGAAAAAAACTGTCATGTATAAAAGGTGGGAACAATAGGTTTTTATCACAATGGCTAGGCTGCTCATATTATCTTGAAACATAAATGACCTTACAGGTACAGACAAAAAGGAAAGAGCATTTAATTATATTAAGAAATGCAGAGTGCAAATAGCAATGTGGCAGGAGATACATTTAGAAAGAAAAAAGAAAAGAGTACTTGAATTTGATAAAGAATGTATTAAAGGACTGATATTCAAAAGAATATCAGGGACAAAGAGTAATTACAATAATTGCTAGAGGAGCTCCAATAAACATAGAAGAGGGAAAAAGATTATACTAGTACATTTGTTGCAGTAAGAGGCTATTGGCAATGGAGGAGGATTACACTTGCATGTATTTAAATTCCACCAAAACTGGATATTATGGAGCTTCAGAACAGTTTGGGAGAAATAATCAGCTTTCAGCAGGGAATATTACTTATAGGTGGGGACTGGAACTTGACTTGCAATATTGAGGTTATATCGGGGGACCTAGAAGGGAGATATAACAGGGTAGCTTTTTGAAGAAATTTGTGAAAATATTTGGTATGGAAGATGTGAATTCAGTAATAGGAGCTCTGAAAGAATTTACATACTGTTCCCCAAGACAACTGGGCTTGATAACACATACCTTATATTTTATAGGAACATGTGAATTCAACTGAAAGCTTCAACACATCACATAAGCATTTCAGATCATGCACCAATAAAAACTAAGAAAAATGCGGGGTAATGATTTAAAACTGAGTGACTGGAGTTTTCTCACCTACATGTTTTTAAAAAAAAAAAAGAGTAGTTTAAGGAATTAGTAGTGAAAACTATTCAAGAGTTATTAGGGGACACAGAAATATTTTCAGAAGATACAGCTAGTGAGTGGGATAAAACAAACATTGGAAATTCGGAACAGGGTAGAAATAAAAAAAGAAACAGACACGGTTAAGAAGGAATATGAATTACTTACAGGACTGTCAGAAGGTTGAAGTATTGCAGATTAAGGGGAATCTCATATTTGAGGAGGCACAGACAGACAGTACTAATAAGAAAATAAGAAAGCACTGGGATAATATGCACAAATTTAGAAATATTGCTGTTAACCAACTATTTCTGAATAATAACTCCAGGTCACACAACTTTTAGCAGAATGACTTAGGCAACAGACAAGTGGAGTACCACAGGGTTCCGTCCTGGGACCGCTCCTGTTTGGTATCTACTTCTCTGAAGTACAGGCTAACACAGAAGGACTCTGGCTAACGAAGTTCGCAGATGACTGCAAACTAGGAGCCAAAGTCAAGTCCCCAAATGATGTGAACATCCTACAGAAGGGCCTCTCTGAGACAGATGCCTGGTGTCAGAGCTATGGCCTCAAGCTCAATGCCAAAAAGTGCAGTGTCATCTCCTTTGGTAAAAACTCTGTACCCATGAACTTCCCATTTGGTAAAAACTCTGTACCCATGAACTACCACATAGGCAGCAATCTACTTAACACCGAATGCGTGATAAGAGACCTTGGGACCCAGGTGGACAGTAGTCTCTCCTTTGATAGTCACATCGCCACAGTAGTCAGGAAGTCCTTCTACGTGGCACACCATCATAAAAGGGTTCTCGTCCAGGAAAAAAGAGGTCATCGTTACCCTCTACTCATCACTCATTAGACCCATTATAGAGTACAATGCCCCTTTTGGAATGTACCTCACAGGACATCTGCAGCAGCTGGAAAGGCCACAGAAGTACCTCACAAAGAGGATTACCGGACTCAAACAAATGCCCTACACTGACCGCCTCAAAAAACTCCAGCTTTACTCCGTAGCATATCGCCTACTCAGAGGTGATCTCTGCCTAACATATAAAGCTATGTCAAACCCAGAGCTGTTGGACATGCTACACCTAAAGAAATCCCAATCCCTCCGAGCTACATGCTCTAGGGACCTAAACCTTGTCACCACAATAAACAGGACATGCTGGAGGGATAGATTCCTATCCCAGAGACTTCCCATACTCTGGAAAAGGCTACCCATCTATGTCAAGCAAAGTTCTTCATTAGCACTCTTCAAGAAAAATCTTGATGAGTGGATGGGAAATAGGAAATACACCCCAGGGATCACTTCTGTGTCTCTGCTCGTCAGTGGCACAGGAAAATAACTTTCTTGGGTGGTGTAAGCCAGGGAACCTTGTTGGCTAGGCTTGCATAGGCCCTTGGGCCGATAGCCTAGTACCTACCTATGAACAAAAAGTAGAAAGGGTTCTCTACAAACATAGGGAGTCTATAACAAGAAAAATAACTAGACATCCTGTAGAATCTACTAGAGATATTTATACAAATTTTTACAAAATTTCTGAAAGCAGAGGAATGTGGAAATCAAGAAAATGCACAAATTGAAATCTTTCTGGAAGACTTAATTATGCCAAGGTTAAAGGTAGATGAGGCTTAAGAACAGTTATGATAGGAGGGATTGAGATAAAAATGGTGCTGTACACTCAATCTTCAGGACAGCCTCCATGAACAGAGGGTATTCCTGTGGAAGTCAGGAGGCAGGAAAGTGATAAAGATCTAGAAGATTTTGTTTAAATGGATTTTAAAAGGAGGGAGGCACTGACATCTTTGAAGAAAACTGTGGTGGGTGCATTACTAAGTTTGGTAAAGACCCATCAGACCCAGCTTCATATAGGTCCATTTCAATCTTAAACTATGATTATTAAGTGTTTATGTCTCTAATGGTTAAAAGAATGGCAAAGCTGTTGCCAAAATTGACAGATATGGGTCAGTGTGGTTTTGTGGAAGGGAGGCAAACATCTGACAACATTAACAGAACAATGACAATCCAGAGGGAAACAAAGTGAGAAAATATTGCGGTTGGTGGGTCTTGATGCACATAAAGCATTCAACAGAGTAAGCTGGGATTTTATAAGTAGGGCAATGGAAGCATTTGCATTTCCTGATACAATAAGGTCAATTAGGAGACTGTATGAGGGATTGGAAGCAAAAATCAAAGTGGAAGTGTTCCTCTCTGATAAGTTGTGTCCGAACAGAGGAACAAGGCAGGGGTGTCCTCTTTCTCCTTTATTTGTGTTGTACTTAGAACAAGTGGCAAAGAAAATAAGTGACTTGGAAATTCAAGAATATAATTGGTATGGTATTCAAGAAAAGTTGGCTTTATTTACAGATGATATTACTTTGTACCTGACAGAACCAGAAAAGGACATCTCAGTGTTGTTAAACATTCTGAGACAGTTGCAGTTTTTTTGGCAGGATATAAAACGAATAAAGGCTATAACTGTAATCTATGTACTCACACACGAATTGGTTCAGAAAAACACATTTTTATGGGAACATGACAAAATGAGGTATTTAGGAGCATGGGTTAAAAAGGATTCTGTTATGGTAGCTAAAGATATGCCGGAAGAAAACAAACAAAAGACAAAACAAAAACTAAGAAAGTGGAAGTTCTTGCCTATGGATATAGACAGCACGATACAAACAGTAAAAATGTTTTAGTCTCTTTAGTTTTTTTAAACAGGTCAGACACATTTTTATCAACCAGAGTAGAAGTTGTGGATAGTAATGAACAGTTGAAGGATTTTATTTGGGAGGGGAAGAGGGCAAAATTCAAGGGGAATAAGTTGATCCTTTTAATAGAACAAGGTAGGTTTAGGGTTACCTGATTTGAAGGGATATTTTAGAGCTACACAGGTATGGCTCTTACACATAACACAAGCAGAAAGCTACAACTCAAAGTGGAGACAGATGATGATGAAGCAAGGGGGTAAATTCAAGAAATAAGGAAAGGGCAGGATTTTGGATGCGTATCCTTAAGGAGAATAAACACAATCATACAGAATATTATATTCATAAAGTAGCAGAAAGTATTACTAAGAACTCTGCAAACATGGGAATGGAAAAAGGAGATTATGACAATAGGGATGACTGCAACTGAGAATGGGTACAGAGAATAGACAAGAGGGGGCTGGCATTTTATGAAGGAAGCTGGCAAAGGAACCAAGGTACTGGGGACACAAAATTAGCAAGGGAAAGGTAATAGAAAGGGACGAGTCCAAGAAGACATTTGAACTGTAGGCTACAGACTGCCTTCCCTCTTAGGGAATGACATCAGAATATAAGCAAAGAGAAAGGGATAGGGGAATTATAAATGAAATACCTGCACTGGTTGAGTTTCTAGTTGAATGTAGAAAAGAAGCTGCTGTTAAAAAATGGACAGTTAGTAGTTAATATACAATACTGCACAATTACTATAGTAGTCAATCAGAGGAGTAAAAAAGATTTGGAAGCATGATTAGATAAGCAATTCACAAAGAAACGATGACAGGAGACATGTCTGGCTCCCAAACATTCAAAAAAATCTAGAAGATTTAGGATTTTTGCCTAGAAGTGTTTGTAGAGGTACTTCTATACCTCAAGTAAAATCCAAATTTTCCTCAGGTAGACGGTAAATGTCGGATGTGTAATGGGGAAGAAAGAGGTACCTGGGAGCATGTGTACTCTCAGCAAATGAGTGTAACTAAAGAAATGATTTTTTGAGCTGGGGTACATGATCTGAGTTGCCTATATTTAAGTAAGGCCTTGTTAAGTTTAATTATGGTGGCTGCTAAAAAAGCAATTACTAGAAAATGGGAATCAAAGTCTAAAGTTGTACACCATTAGACTTAATTAGGGAGAGTTGTCATTCTGGGGAAACAAGCAGCCCTAGTTTCAGTAAAAGCTCTGTGGTTGCTTGCAGGTAGGAAGTTGCAGGATGTTGATGCAATGTGTTTTATTTATTATTTTTAATGCATTTGTCATTTCAAAGCATGGTTTTCTTTGATGCAAAAGAAGGCAGGACTGAATGAGCCATGTAATGTATAACTGACAGTAATGGGATAGAAAGATTATAAGTGATGTATAATGTTTGCAGCTACAGTTGTTTCAATGGTGTCTGTGATGCATAACTATTTTTGGGCCTGTGTCCCACTTTTATTTTTCGCTTTGTCCAGATTTCTTGCTCTAAGGTTGAGAGGTATGGTTCCATACTAAATCAGAAGTTGTATTTACCTTGGAATATTTTTCAGCATAATTATGAAAAACAGAGCCTTTTTAATATCTCTGCTTATTTCCAATATAAACTGCCATGTAACCTTGCAAATAACCTTCTTATTAAGCTACTTTACTTCTTTTGGAATTGACAGGTATGATTCATCTGTTCGGACATAAGTATAGAGTGCTAATGTGACTTTGATTTCTTGCAGCAGTCTGTGGTTTACATAATCATAATAACTTTTCTGTGTTTCTGGGTGTGTAATCAATTTAACAGCTTTAAAGATGTTTTTCAAAAATAAATAAATATATAATAAATAAATAATCCTCTCTACACTTTGAGCTATTGACAAAGTCTGGGAATTTGTTTTTTTTTCAAAAGAGAAGGTCAGCATTACAGCTCAGTAAACTGTCAGTCTGTGAGTAACTTCTGCACAAATTAAAATGTCTGAATGTCAAATGGCTTTAGATTGGAATGAAGTTTATTTTTATTTATTTTATTTTACATTTGTTTACCGGGAAAGTCCGACTGGACACAGGCCCATTTTCAGCGGAGGCCCGGGGAGAAAAGCTCCAAAAATAACAAAAAACAATATAATACAATACATAGAGAGAGACAGCAAATTATGGATGTAGTACTCATACAATATGGCAGGGATTACATCTCGTAACAGTGAGAATCACTGAGGTACAGAATAAACTTAAAAACATTTTTTTTACAGTTATTATTACAGCAAGGCAAATATTAATGAGTAAAGTTTTTAGGAGAAAGCTGTTTGTACATAGCTGAAGCTCTGAAACAATCTTTTGGTATGGATTAACCTGGGGGATTGACACAAGTTATATGTTTACACCAGTATGTAGCATTACAGTTTATGGTTTTCTTATTGATTTACTTTTTGCCGAGCAGTTGTTTGTTGATTTATTGATGGTCCTTTTGGTGCTGGGAAATTACATGAATGAATCTATCTCTATTATGATTTTTTTTTCAGATATTTTGACTTCCAGACAATTTCATTCAGTGAGTGGGTGTCATGTGATTACTGAGGGTGCCTATTTTACAAGTAGGGGCTTTTTTTTTCTGTGTGTGTGTGTGTGTGTGTGTGTGTGTGTGTGTGTGTGTGTGTGTGTGTGTGTGTGTGTAAGAGAGAGATTTAATATGTATACTGAATATAATTTTGCAAATGGAATTCTTAGTTAAACATGCCCCTCTTCTTGGGCAACTACACTTGAGTAACCAATTATTAGATCTTAGCCATCCAGCTGGGAAAGGTTAGTATGTGGATTTTCCATCTGGTTTGATGAAGGCTATGCTACTTACCCAAGGACTACATTTATGGCTATCCATCCAGCCATCGTGTTGCTGAACTACACTGTTTGATAATGAGAGGAGCTTTTTACAGAAGTTGAAGGTTTTTGTGTCAAGAACCTGTCCATAAAAAGTGGCTTGTTTATGTTGCAGTGAAGGCTGTGGTCTTTGTAGTGAGCGTTTTAAGTATAACCAGTATTTCTGAGGTAGAGGAAGTCTCTTAAGGCAGGATCTTTCTTAGCCTGGAAAGCAAGCCAATGATAGACTTTATAGGGGCCAGTGAGACACAGAGGAAAGCAAGAAGCTTTTTAGTCTGTTTGGATAACTAAGTGAATTTAGTCCTTTGACCTTTTTTTGTCAGAAATGGTTGTAGTCTTTCTTTTGGCAGGGTGTTTTGCTGAGGCACATGCCAAAAGGGGCATTGCACTCAATAATGGCTCTGGTAAAGGAAGAATACAAGGATGTTATGACCTCCTTGTCCCTGGATGAGATACCCTTACTAATGAAGTGGGCCATGTAAAAAGCTTTCCTTACAACAGAGACAACGTGGTGGTCAAAAGTCAGGTTTCTATCAACCTGGGTGCCCAAGTACCATACGACTTATTGCGTGCTTACAACATTGTTATTAATATGATAATTTGTGGGGACATCACTCTCCTCAAAGGGGATGATGATGCATTTTTTGGCATTTAGCTTGAGGCCATATTTCTGGCACCAGTTATTTGTTTGGGTGAGACCCTCTTGTAGCTTATTCAGAATTGTTTTATTAAGTCAGTAATGTGAATTCTTTACTTTATTGCAAATTTGTTGGGTTATTTTTGTGGATTATAGTATTGTAGGACTGCTGATGTTGACATTTTACGTAGCTGGACTGCTGGAATGGTTTTCCCAGTAAGAAATGCTAGTGCTGTAGTGAATATCTGTTTATTTGTAAGAAAAAAAAAATAAAAAAAATATATATATATTAACTAAGATGTTAGAGTTAACTGTTAGAGAATTAAAATTAGAATGAGAATTAGAATTTTAAGGCAAATATTATGCATTTATTACATTTATTCATTGTTCAAATGCACCTACGGTACAGCCAGGAGGTCGACTGTGGTCTTCCGGAGCAACGAAAGAGTTAACTATGTGATATATTTTATATGTGGCCCCAAGACCATTTCTGTTCACTCAATGCAGCCCCAGCAAGCCAAAAAGTTGGACACCCCTGGTCTAAACCAATCATACTTGAGGCAGTGAATATTCTAACAGAGATAAAAAAATACAGGAAGTGGGATCTTTCAAAAAAGGTAGGAATAAATTACATAGAAAATAAAAATGAAATTGTGGGAACATTATATGCAGAAAAATGTTTTGGAGGAGATGTGAGATTTAACAGAAGGCAGGAAATGAACAATTTATGTACAGATAATTTGATTATATTGTATAGAACAATATATATGATATACAATGTTTGCAAATGTAAACTTGTTAACATGGTTTGCTTACTTTTAAATAAATATAAGTTTGCCTATGTCACAAGTGATAATTCAATAAAGATGTTTAAAAAAAAGATGGCACAAAATGGTAAATGCTGACTGGATGTTAAAATTTATGCCTGACAATTCACTAACCACTGTCTTTTTAGAGACTTTCACTTTATTGTTGATTATAACTGACCATACCTACGTTAACAACTGAGTTAGAATAATGTTTCCCAACAATGAGGAGAATTAAAACACTTCTGCAACAGAAGCATTTATTTGGTATCACAGTACTCCAGATATTGGTACTGTAATGTTTTCCTCAGGAAACTGCAAATTGGCAACCATGTCTAGAAAAAAATCCAAGTCCACTATGAACTTGTCTTTGATTGTTCCAGATCACAGCTTATCTTCAAGTGCAGCAACAGAATAATTAGCATTATTTGAAGTATATCACATAGGTAAGTAACTGCAACATGCAATAATAAATTGGTGAAGGGACGGTTTGTATAATGGTTAAGGTGTTAATCACACAGACACAAAGTACAGAGTTTAATTCTCACCTTTGAGGGAAAGACGCTAAGCTTAAAATGGCCCACGTAGGCAGCTAGCCTAGTACTTAGCTATGAACCTATGAACATGTACAACTGTGGTAATTTGATTAATAGTAAATTGCACTGACTTTGACATCTTTCTGTCTCAAATAAACAGTGACACATTAAGTAGTTTCTAAAAGCTTGAGTGACCTTGAACTGAGAATAATAATCTAATACACATGATGCACCCCTGAGGGTTATTAGTTCTAATGCACAGTCAGACACACTCAATGTACAAGACATCCTACAAAGTACTCTGTTTAACAGAGTCTGCCTTTCTTGTTGCATCAATTTTATGACCTCAGTTTTTAAATAAAACATGGCTACACTTTACAAGTAATTTGTACTTTCTTTTACTCTTCCCTAAAATGACTACGTCATTAAGATTTTTTAATACTTGCAACTTGGTCTCTACTACTGAAAAAAGAAGCTATGTCTTACCATAACATTCCATCTGTATTGTTGATCCTCATTCAGTCATTACGCATGGGTATCGTTTCAGAGCTCGGAACCGAGCCGGCCATTTTCCAAGCTCGGGTCAGCTTCAAACTCTTGAGCTAAACTCTTACCCACAATCTCCCTCTACCTGTTACCTCAGATTGAGTTTGCAAGTCAAAGAAGGTAGAGGCTACCTCTGGTCAAATAACCTAAGAGAACCGGATGGTGAGATCCACTAGAAACCACAGGAGGGGGAAGGAGGGAGGGTCGTAATGACTGAACGAGGATCAACAATTCAGATGGAACTTTATGGTAAGACAACTTCTTTATCTGATATTGTTAATCCTCGTTCATTCCTTACGCTTGGGACAGAGTCCCCAGCTACCTCTATTCCTGGGAAGCTCTCATGGAAGGACATTCCTGAGCACCATAGAACCGAAAGATGCTCTTCCCCTGGAGGCCAAATCCAATTTGTAATGACTGATGAAGGTATGAGGCGTAGCCCAAGTTGCAGCTGCACAGATGTCGTGTAAAGAAGCTCTGGCATGGAAGGCAGCAGAAGTTGCCACCGACCTTGTTGAATGAGCTTTCATGGTAGTAGGCAACGAGATATTACGTTGTGTGTAAATAAAGGTCACACAGTCCTTCAACCATCTAGCTAATGTGACTTTAGCAACAGCAGATCCTAATCTAGGTCCAGAAAAGGCCAAAAATAAGTGGTCAGATTTACGAAAGGGTTTAGTCCTGTTTAAGTAAAAATGGATTTGCCTGTGTATATCTAGGGTATATAGGCAATACTCTCCTCTGTTTGAATGATTGGGAAGGAAAACTGTCAATTCAATGGCTTGATTAATGGACATTTCAGAGATCACTTTAGGCAGAAATAGCGGATTAGTTCTCAGAGACACTATCTCTATGAAAAATCAAGTATGGACTCTTGATACATAAAGATTGAAGTTCAGAAATACGTCTGGCAGAAGTAATAGCGACCAAAAACAAGGTTTTCCATGACAAATACTTGAGGTCGCAAGAAGAGGCTGGTTCGAAAGGTGACATTGTCAGAGCTTGTAGAACTAATGATAAATCCCATGGTTGAATAGGTTCTCTAAAAGGTGGCTTCAGATGATTCACACCTTTTATGAAGGTCTTGCACAATTTATGGGACATAAGAGTGGAATCTTGGACACCCTCATGAAAATTAGAAATTGCAGCCAAATGAACTTTAATGGTAGAGGCTGATAGACACAAATGAAACAGGTCGGCCAGATAGTCTAGTATTATCGACACTGGTGGTGAAAAGGGGTCTACTTGTTTATCTTTCAGCCAACAGGTAAATCTTTTCCACTTGCTCAGATAAGTAATTCTAGTGGAAGACTTATGAGAAGCAATGAGAATATCACGTACTGGTAAAGAAAGATCATTCTGCCTGGCAATCAAGGGAATTAGAGTAGCCAAGCCGTGAGCTTCAGGCTGTTCAGGTTGGGATGAATCAAGTTCTGTGGGTGTGAGATCAACTCCGGGGTTGGATGGAGAATCCATGGTCGATCTAGTAGGTGAGGCCAAAGGAAGGGGAACCAAATCTGTCGAGGCCAATATGGTGCTATGAGGATCACCTTGCTCTTCAACCAACAGGCTTTCTTCAGAAACTAGGGAATGAGGGGAAAGGGTGGAAATGCGTAAAGAAGACCCGAGGGACAATCGTGGACTAGAGTGTCCCTGGGTGACTGTCCCAGAGGGGGGATCAGGGCGAAGTAGTTGGTGCATTTGTAGTTGGTCGGGGATGCAAAGAGGTTGCAGCAAGGACGGCCCCAGCAGTGGAAGATCTCCGCCGCTATCAAGGGATTCAGGGACCACTCGTGAGGTTGAAGAATGCACCTGCTAAGTCTGTCTGCTATCACATTGGAACTCCCGGGAATGTGCGTTGCTAGAAGAAAATGGTTGGTAGCCATCACCCATTGCCATATCCTCATGGCCTCTCGACAAAGGGGGTAAGAATTGGTTCCACCTTGCTTGTTGATGTACCAGACCACTGCCATGTTGTCTGACTGAATCGCAATTGTCCGAGACATCAGCAGGGGATGGAATGCTTGCAATGCCAGAAGCACCGCCCTCAGCTCTAGAACATTTATATGTGGATTGGCCTCCAGTTCGGACCAAATGCCTTGGACTGTCTGTCCCTGATATAGCCGTCCCCACCCCATCAGGGAGGGGTCTGTGGTCACTGTGGCCTTGGGTTGCTGGGGGGAGAAGGGGCGAGACCATTGTGAGAGACTGCGTGTCATCCACCAATTTAAATCCTGATTGCACCTGTGGGTTACTCGAATCATGGCTGAAAGAGGATGCTGAAAAGGATACCATTGGGTGAGCAGTAGCCATTGTAGAAGCCTCATGTGAAACCTGGCCAGGGGAACAATGGTGATGGAGGCTGCCATGGAACCCAACAGCTGTAGAACCTAGTGAGCCGTGGATTTTTCCTTTGAAAGGATTGGAATTAGTTGTTGCTTTATCCTTAGAATTCTGTGTTCTAGGATAGCAGCTCTGCAGTTTTTTTGTGTCCAAGATAACCCCTATGAATTCTGTCGACTGAGATGGGGTGAGATTGGATTTCTGCCAGTTTATGGTTATGCCTAGCCTTTGAGCAGTGAGGAGAGAGTATGCCAAGGCTTTTTCCAGTAGATGTCTGGTGGGGGCGGAAATGAGCCAGTCTAGGTATGGAAACACCTGGAATCCTTGAAGTCGCAAGTGAGCTGTGACAACTGCCATGCACTTTGTGAACACTCTGGGGGCTGTAGAGAGTACGAAGGGCAGTACTCTGAACTGGTAGTGATTGGCTCCCACACGGAAGAGCAGAAATCTTCTTGATGGCCTGTCCACCTTTATGTGGTAGTACGCATCTTGAAGATCTATAGAGCACATCCAATCGTCTTTTTCCAAAAGCGGGAGGACAGACTGTATTGTGACCATCTGGAATTTTTGTACTCACAAACCTGTTCAATACACTGAGATCCAAAATTGGTCTACAGTCCCCGGTTTTATTTGGCACCAAAAGTAAGTATTGAGTAGAATCCAGATTCTATCTGGTCTGGAGGGACTATTTGGATGACTCTCTTTCTTAGCAGATTTTCTATCTCTAGTGCTGCTTCTTCCCTTTGACTGGGTGGAACGTTGGGAAGATTTTTTGAAGGGATGGGACAAAGATTGAAGGGGATATGATAACCTCTGGTTATAATCCTTTGTACCCAGGAATCGGTGGTGATGGTTAGGCAGAAGGGTACAAGGAGAAACGTCTCCCAACCACCTCCAGAGGAAAATAAATTGGGCCGCTCTTCAGGAGCGCTGGTAGGATTGACCAAGGAAAGAATCCCTGGAGCCCTGGTTACGCAGACCCCCTCTGCCCCGAAAGGAGCATCTTCCCTGTGAGATTCCCCCTCTGCCTCTGGGGGAGAACTCGGCCTGTGTGTCACGGAAAGGAGGACCAACAAAAGGCTAGCAAGTATGGTAGATGCACAGGCCAGAGTAACTTGTATAAAAACAAAAAAGAGGCCAGCACCAGGAATTAGAAGCAGTAAATGTTTATTATAACCAGACCGGTTTCAGCATATAGCTTTCCTCAGTGGTTAGACATGATTGGCAGTACAGAAACTGCATTTAAATATAGTATCCAATAAAGCAATAAATGACATCATTTCCTGTGAGAAAAACATAATTAAAAGATGGTGCAAATAGATCTTATGTGCAAAAATAAACCTAAAAAAATAAACAATTAGAAATGCAGAAAAATATAAATGGCAATATTATACTCAAAAATACAAGGCATAATTCCTAATTATACACAATATATTACAGTTATCATTTAAACCTGGTGAAAGAGACCGCCTAATTTGACTATCCATTTCTTTTCTTTGGTATTAAGTAAGTTGTGCCACCCTGTTTTGAAGGATTTGTTTCCCAATATTCTATCAATGATGGTAAATGTAAATTTGGCTGTGTTGTGAATCAAGCTGTGTCTATACAAAGCATTGGTCATTCTAGCATTCCTGATGTCTCCTAAATGTTCCGACATGCGACATCTAAACTGTCTTGATGTTTGTCCAGTGTAAAATGCTTGACAAGTACATGTGGCCAAATAAATGATCCAATCAGTTCCACAGTTTGCAAAACAATTAATGTCAAATAATTTGCCTGTGTTCTTGCTAGTAAAGTTTTTGGTCTTAAAGACATGTTTGTAAAAGGAACAATGCCCACATGGGTAACACCCAACTAGTTTCTCCCCTGACAAAGTCATTTGGTGATGAATAACCTCCTGGCACCTAATCTTTTTATAGTGTGAAAAATGAGAGCCTAATGTTTTCCCCTTTCGGTATGAGAACTGACATCTGTTGCCCAAACAATCATCAAGTTGTGTGTTAGTTTTGAGTATATTCCAATGTTTGTCAATAATCTCAATGAAATGGCTAGTGTTCCTTCCGAACGTGGTAACCAACCGAAGAGTATCCTGACTATTCCTGGTATGTTTTTATCTGTATGTCAAAAGGCTATCCCTTGGTTGATTGTGAGCCCACTGTGATGCTGATTTGACATTGTCTGGACTGTACCCCCCTCTCCAAAAACCTGTTGGTAAGATCATGATGGCAGTGGGTAAGGTCCTGCTGTGAGGAACAGATTCTCTTAATTCTAAGGAACTGAGATTTAGGAATGTTAATAATAATATGCTTGGGATGGAGACTGGAGGCATGTAACAAACTATTATATTGGGGGTACTTCCTATAAACCGTGGTTCTTAAGGTGTGATCTGGCTTACGCTCTAGGTGTACATCAAGAAAATTCATTTCTTTATCATTGTAGTTGACAGTGAATTGTACCCCCCATTTGTTACAATTGAGATAATCGACAAACTCTTCAAGATATTCTGTGCCCCCTCTCCAAACAAGCCAGCAATCGTCTAAGTAACGTCGCCAAATATCAATCTCAGGTAAATACAGATTGTGTAACTCATTATAAATGATGTGTTCCTCAATATACCCCATATAGAGATCTGCGTAGAAGGGAGCAAAAGATGCTCCAATGGCTGTACCCAGGATCTGCCAATAACATTGATCTTGGAAATAAAACACATTTTTAGTAAGTACATGTTCAGCCATGCAAATTAAAAGAGTGTTGAAACCTGGGCTGTAGATATTTGTTTTATTAAGCCAGAATTCCAATGCCATCAGTCCCGCCCAATGGGGAATGCAGGTGTAAAGTGATTTGACATCCAATGTGCACATTAACCACTGGGGTTCCAATTGGGAATCTGAAACTATTTGCAGAAATTCAGTTGTGTCTTTTACAGTCAATTGAATTTTGGTTTTGTATTTGTTACTGATATTTTGGCGTTTTGTAGAAAAATTAATTTGAAACTATTTTTTGACCAACAGGATCACTCTCAAAGATCCACTGAATTTCGTTTTCTACCTTCCAATTTTAATCCACCTATGGACAAACACGTTGCCATCTTTCAGCAAGCAATTATTAAAGATTTACATCATCATATGGGCTCTGGGAGCATCCTGAGACAAAATTTGAATAGAGAAGAACAGCAGGCCTTAAATGATCTTAAATCTAATACTAATATTATTATTCTTCCTGCTGATAAGGGAGGGGCGGTTGTTGTCATGGACTCCAGTTATTACTGGGCTGAGGGAAAGAGACAGTTGTCTAACACTCAGCATTATTTGAACATGCCTTTGGACCCCACTCTCAATTTTAAGCAGGCTATAGATGACTTTTTGCAATCCGCTGTTGAGGAAGGGATTATTAGTGCCAAAACCAAAATTCAATTGACTGTACTGGACCCAGGTAAACAATATTTAAATTTATTGCCCAAAATCCACAAATCTTTCCAAACACCTCCAGGTAGACCGATTGTTTCAGGAATTGGTTCACTCACTGAACCCTTGTCTGCTTATCTAACTGAATATTTAAAACCCTTACTTAGCCACATTAGGGCCAGAATAAAAGACACAACTGAATTTCTGCAAATAGTTTCAGATTCCCAATTGGAACCCCAGTGGTTAATGTGCACATTGGATGTCAAATCACTTTACACCTGCATTCCCCATTGGGCGGGACTGATGGCATTGGAATTCTGGCTCAGTAAAACAAATATCTACAGCCCAGGTTTCAACACTCTTTTAATTTGCATGGATGAACAAGTACTTACTAAAAATGTGTTTTATTTCCAAGATTAATGTTATTGGCAGATCCAGGGTACAGCCATGGGAGCATCTTTTGCTCCCATCTACGCAGATCTCTATATGGGGTATATTGAGGAACACATCATTTATAATGAGTTACACAATCTGTATTTACCTGAGATTGATATTTGGCGACGTTACTTAGACGATTGCTGGCTTGTTTGGAGAGGGGGAACAGAATATCTTGAAGAGTTTGTCGATTATCTCAATTGTAAAAAATGGGTGGTACAATTCACTGTCAACTACAATGATAAAGAAATTAATTTTCTTGATGTACACCTAGAGCGTAAGCCAGATCACACCTTAAGAACCACAGTTTATAGGAAGTACCCCCAATATAATAGTTTGTTACATGCCTCCAGTCTCCATCCCAAGCATATTATTATTAACATTCCTAAATCTCAGTTCCTTAGAATTAAGAGAATCTGTTCCTCACAGCAGGACCTTACCCATTGCCATCATGATCTTACCAACAGGTTTTTGGAGAGGGGGTACAGTCCAGACAATGTCAAATCAGCATCACAATGGGCTTACAATCAACCAAGGGATAGCCTTTTGACATACAGATATAAACATACCAGGAATAGTCAGGATACTCTTTGGTTGGTTACCACGTTCGGAAGGAACACTAGCCATTTCATTGAGATTATTGACAAACATTGGAATATACTCAAAACTAACACACGACTTGATGATTGGTTGGGCAACAGATGTCAGTTCTCATACCGAAAGGGGAAAACATTAGGTTCTCATTTTTCACACTATAAAAAGATTAGGTGCCAGGAGGTTATTCATCACCAAATGACTTTGTTAGGGGAGAAACTAGTTGGGTGTTACCCATGTGGGCACTGTTCCTTTTGCAAACATGTCTTTAAGACCAAAAACTTTACTAGCAAGAACACAGGCAAATTATTTGACATTAATTGTTTTGCAAACTGTGGAACTGATTGGGTCATTTATTTGGCCACATGTACTTGTCAAGCATTTTACACTGGACAAACATCAAGACAGTTTAGATGTTGCATGTCGGAACATTTAGGAGACGTCAGGAATGCTAGAATGACCAATGCTTTGTATAGACACAGCTTGATTCACAACACAGCCAAATTTACATTTACCATCATTGATAGAATATTTGGAAACAAATCCTTCAAAACAGGGTGGCACAACTTACTTAATACCAAAGAAAAGAAATGGATAGTCAAATTAGGTGGTCTCTTTCCACCAGGTTTAAATGATAACTGTAATATATTGTGTATAACTAGGAGTTATGCCTTGTATTTTTGAGTATAATATTGCCATTTATATTTTTATGCATTTCTAATTGTTTATTTTATTAGGTTTATTTTTGCACATAAGATCTATTTGCACCATCTTTTAATTTCTCACAGGAAATGATGTCATTTATTGCTTTATTGGATACTATATTTGAATGCAGTTTCTGTACTGCCAATCATGTCTAACCACTGAGGAAAGCTATATGCTGAAACCGGACTGGTTATAATAAACATTTACTGCTTCTAATTCCTGGTGCTGGCCTCTTTTTTGTCACGGAGGGGACCCTGACCTTTCTTGCACCATATCTTCCCACTCTTTTGATTTCGGGAGAAAGCACGCTGAAGCAAAGAATAACGGACACCTATGGCAGAAAGGGTCTTACCGTCCTGTTCGCATCTGCCTAGTGTGCTTTTAACTTTGGGCCCAAACAACGAGGAGGCCTTAATGGGGGCATTAAGAAAAGAAGACAAAGGGTTCTGCAAAGTTACACAAGCACATCCAGGCATGTCATCTCAAGACCGTAGCTGAACCCGCTGCTCTAGCTACTCCTTTTGATGCGTGAGATATCAGTCACATAGAGGAGTTGGATATAGACTCAGTGGTGGCCAGCTGAGAGGCCACTTTGTCACGGACCTCATCAGACATGGCACCAGCCAAGGTTCCAGACAGCTCAGAAACCAGTTCCCTTTGAAGCCTGGTAAAATGTGCCATATAAGTCAGGGACCTGATAGCAAAGGCCGCTGAAGCAAAGATGCACTTCCCTATCCTGCCCAGGGCCCGGGACTCTCTGTTAGGTGGATGGGCAGTCTGGCTTTCTTCTTCTGCCATATCCTGTTTTCTTGCGGCCGCCACCACCAAAGCATCCACAGGAAGACCTTTGGACCAATGGGGATCCGAAGCAAGAGGGGACAAGATCTTATCTGGTCTCTGGGGAATAGCTTCGACATTATCAGGAGCCTTCCAAGCTCGCTGCACGATGAGCCGGACAAGTTCATCAGCAGGTGGAGTAACCCAGGAGGTAGGGGGCTGGGCGCGAAAGGCCTGCAGGAACACAGAATCCTCAGAGGTTGGATTAGAGGACTGCCAGTCACCTCTCGGATTTCGAGGATATCACCAAAGGATACCTCAGAGGGTGATCGAGGGGATCCTTCCCCACTCATCGAAATCTGTGTCTGGTATTGCCAGCAGCAGCAAAAGCCTTCTCCATCAGTTGGAAGGCTGGTCCACCTGAAGAGGAGTGTATGTCTAGGACAGGGGACACCCCTCCCCTAAGTGGCTCAGCCTGCCGACCTGGAGTCCCTGGATGGATGTGGAGCAGCAAGCTATGCGTGTCACAGCTGACATCCTGGGTCATAGCAAAACTTTCCTGCCACGAAGGCAACTGCAGTTCCTTAGTGAGATCCATACAGGGAACCACAAAAGGGGAAGACTGTGCTACATCCATGGACTTCAAAGGCAATGAAGGAGGAGAATAAGAAGGGGTCTTTGGAGATGGGTGATCACCTCCCAAGGAAGGACAGTTCCTGAGGGGTGGGATACCTCTGGCCAAGAGTACCTGGTCCACAAGACACAACACATCATGTTCAGAAAGGCTTCTAGTGGACCTCACGGAGACTGAGGGAGAAACAGGCCTCTCCACAGAAGAGGCAGACTCGGTGCCCATCTCATCTGACTGCACCGAGGACAACGGTGCCGAGAGAGACTGGACTACTGTTGTCTGCACCGAAGAAGTCATCGGTGCCGAGGTCACTGTCTGCACCGATACAGGGATCGGTGCCGAAGTGGTTGTCAGTGCTGAAGCTGAACCTGACACAGGAATCAGTGCCGAGGTGGTTGTCGGTGCTGAAGCTGGAACCAACAAAACTGGAGTCAACAATAAAGGCGTCGGTTCCGAGAAAGATCTCGGAGCCGACGTGGTCAAGGTCTGTGCTGACTGAACTGTTGGTGCCAATATAGTGGTAATGGTCTGAACCGAGGAGCCCCTCGGTGCCGATATATAGAAGGCTGCAGGAGAAGACGGAACCAAAGGCCTTGGTGCCGAAGGTCTAGGCACCTAAAGCACTGGGGCTGACTGAGAGAGCCCCGGAGCCGAAACTTTAGCCTTTTTAGGTTTTGGTTGGTGGGAGTCCCCCTCCAGGGACGAAGGCAAAGATTTAGCCTTAGTAGGAACATCCATTTTCTTTTGGGCTCTAGGAGGGGTTGAGACCTCCGACCCAGAAATAGCCTCTGAAAAGGGAGATTTTAGAAGTCCCTTCAGTATCAGCGGTTTTTCCTTTCCAACAATGTTCTATTAGAAAAATTCTCACAAATAGTACATGGTGGTTCAACAGACAAATGGGAAGCTCCCAAACTATAAACACACAGAGTGTGCATCAGACGTAGGCAGTTTGTGTCCACAATCAGAACACCACTTAAACCCCGGACTACCTTTTTCATCTGTCATGACAGCAAATTAATTAATAGAAAAGTACCAACAATGGTACAAGAGAGTAACCCGAAGGTATGAGAGAGAAAAGGGAAAAAGATTACCAATGATGGTAAAGAGATAATACCTCGCGGCAAAAATAGTAAGGAAAAAGTAGAAAAACCTGAAGAAATTATGAACGCTAAATGCGATAGGGTGAATAAAATATGAACTTTTCTCACAGAAAAGTAATTTGTAAAGCAATTAAACAACAATTGACTGTACTTAGCTCAAGAGAGGTAGCTTGACACGACCGGATGGCAACGCGGCAAATGAAATCTGAGGTAACAGGGAGAGGGGGGATTGTGGGTAAGAGTTTAGCTAAAGAGTTTGAAGTTGACGCAAGCTTGGAAAATGGCCAGCGCGGTTCCGAGCTCGGAACCAATACCCATGCATAAGGAATGAATGAGGATTAACAATATCGGATAAAATATTCTGATGGGGAACTGCTGCTCTCATGTGCCTCATCATCCACTCATCCATGCTCCAATAAAGCTAAAGCCTCTCTACTTCTGCTGCAAACTGCTTCAGAGCATCCATGGGCTCTGCTTAAATTATTCCTTATGCCCTAAAGAGTACAGCTGCCTCTCTAAGGCAGTCTTCCATCCACCAATGGCACTGCCCTCATTACGTATGTTAGCTGTCATCTGCACTTTAGACTTAACTATATCTTCCATATCCTAGCCTCAATTACTTACAGTCTTAATTTTCCCTATAACCCCACCCTGACCTGGTGCACAGGAGCGGTCTTAGGTCAACTGGTGCCCTAGGCTAGGCAAAAGGGCTCCATGGTGCCCTCCTCCACAACAATTGGTGCCCCCATCCTGGTCTACCTACATTAAATAAATACTGGAAAAGTGCCCCTGCTAGAGTGTCGCCCCTAGGCAACCACCTAGTTGGCCTATGCCTAAGGCCGGCTATGCTGGTGCACTTCGGCCCCACTTCCCTTCAGTAACTTAGCCCCTCCTTAATATTCCACGTGTTAAACTGAATAACACAGACAAGTTACATTTTGTCAAGTTTTAAAAATTGTACTCATAAATAAGCAAAAACACACCAAAAAATGTTTTATCAGGGGCAATCCCTTCTGCGGCTACTGCTCAAAATTATCCATGATTCTGCCTAGTATTTTTGCACTGTCCCTCATAAAATTCTTCATTCCTTTAGTAAATCCCTGTCAAGTCAGTAATACCAATCATTAGAGGTTCAGGTAACCATTTGAAGTGCTGGGATCTGTTTGAGTGAGTTCTAGAACACAGAGACTGAATGGCTGAAAAAAAAAAACAGACTTACATATTCCAAGTACAAAATGGCCATTTCCCAGAATATTCCATTTTCTCTGAAGTATGACAATCTCAGAGCTGGTACATATAAGTGTGGGGGCTTGCTCCCTGGAAAAAAAACAAGTTTAAAGGAGAAGAGTGACGTTCGGGATTCGCTCTTCTCTACGATTTTCTATCTTTTTCCCCTGTCATCAATCAGCATTATGAGGGCTGATATTTCAATAGGGAGACAGAGGTTCATTCTATTTATTCTTCAGAAATGCATGTTTTGAACCTCTGTACTTGTAGCCTCGTACACATAACCCTATCCATCCTACCCCCTCCCCACATTAACTTTTAGACTAATGCTTTCCTTTTCCATCTCCCCATCATACTTCACATACCATACTAAATATACTTCAACTATAACAAGTTCTTGTACATACTGCAACCTAACTAGAGTATAATGATGCACTGATCTCTGCTTCTTCAGACAATTCACCCTACAACCTATTTAATTCCTTTCTTTGATAATCTCTGTAATCCTCTCATTTTTAATCTTGGTAAACCTCACTATGAAAAACACAATTGTATAGCCCTACATCCACATACTGTATAAATCCTGTACATTCTTGCAAATAATATTATTGTTGTACATTATTCACTATGTTGCATGTTTTTAAAATACCATGTGTTACTGTTACTTGTTATGGAGCTTTTCTTCCTGGGCTTCCAATGAAAATGGGTTTCGTTCCCAGTTGGACTTTTCCAGTAAACAAATGTAAAATAAACAAATAAATGTTGAAGGAAAATATTTTGCACTATTAACTTTCTCAATGAACAGCAATATTGAAAAATTGTTCCTGACTTTGGGTCTTTGTACAACATCAATTTTGTTCCTGATTCTTGAACAAACAAGATTTATGCCTGTACTTCCAACTTACTAAAATCCAAGTTCAAAAAGCAGTTGAGAAAAGTGAAAATCTCCAGTAAATGCACACAGTGATCTCAAACAGACAAATTGCTAGAAAAATATATAGTAAATATAAAAAGTGTACATACCCCTGTTAAAATGCCAGGTTTTTGTGATATAAAAAATGAGATCACAATAAATCATTTCAAAACTTTTCCTACCTTTAATGTGACCTATAACCTGTACAATTCAATTGAAAAATAAATCTGTTAGGGGAAAAATATAAAAAATAAAAAAAGTACAATAAGCTGGTTGCATAAGTGTGCACACCCTTAAACTAACACTTTGTTGAAGCACCTTTTGATTTAATTACAGCATTCAGTCTTCCTGAGTACACACCTGCCATCAATTAAAGAGACTCTGATTAACCCCAAATAAAGTTCAGATGTCCTAGTAGGATTTTCCTGACATTTATTCAGTTGCCTGCTACAGCAAAAACCATGGCATCAAAGGGATCTAATTGTTGAAAGGTATCAGTCAGGAGAAGGGTACAAAACATTTTTCCACATCATTGGATATACAATGGAACTCAGTGAAGACAGTCATCAAAAAGTGGAGAAAATATGGGACACAACAGTGATGTTACAAAGAACTGGACGTCCCTCCAAAATTGATGAAAAGACAAGATGAAAGCTGGTCAGGAAGGCTGCCAAGAAACCTACAGCAACACTGAATGAGCTGCAGGAATTTCTGGCAAGTACTGGTTGTGTACTACATGTGACAACAATCTCCTGTATTCTCCACATGTCTGTGCTATGGGGTATGGTTGCAAGACAGAAGCCTTTTCTTACACAGAAAAACATCCAGGCCAGGCTAAAATTTTCAAAACAATAAATCAAGTCTCCCAAAAGCATGTGGGAAAATGTGTTATGGTCTGATGAGACGAAGGCTGAACTTTTTGGCCACAATTCCAAAAGGTACGTTTGGCACAAAAACAACACTTCGCATCACCAAAAGAACACCGTCCCCAAAGTGAAGTAGGGTAGTGGCAGTATCATGCTTTGGGGTTGCTTTTCTTCAGCTGGAACTGGGGCTTTAGTCAAGGTGAAGGGAATTATGAACAGTTCCAAATACCAGTCACTTTTAGCCCAAAACCTTCAGGTGCCTGCTAGAAAGCTGAAGATGAAGAGGAATTTCACCTTTCAACACGACAATGACCCCAAGCATACATCAAAATCAACAAAAGAATGGTTTCACCAGAAGAAATTTAAAGTTTTGGAATGGCCCAGGCAGGCCCCAGAACTAAATCTAACAGAAAATCTGTGGGGTGAACTGAAGAGGGCTGTGCACAAGAGATGCCCTCACAATCTGACAGATTTGGAGCACTTCTGCAAGGAAGAGTGGGCAAATCTGATAGACTCCTACCCAAGAAGACTGAATGTTGTAATTAAATCAAAAGGTGCTTCAACAAAGTATGAGTTTAAGGGTGTGCACACTTATGCAACCAGCTTATTGCACATTTTTTATTTTTTATATTTTCCTCTAACAGATTTGTTTGTTTTTCAGTTGAATTGTACAGGTTATAAGTTACATTAAAGGTGGGAAAAGTTTTGAAATGATTTACTGAGGTCTCATTTTTTTATATCACAAAACCAGGTATATGCACTTCATCAAAAATAAATGTAAACTAAACAGAATCAGAAAAACACAGCTCGACTTAGCAGAGGAGTAACTGGCTCATCCAGCTCCCAGAACTATTTCCATATCTGGCACCCATCAACAACACTACGGATCAAAAAACAAAGGTCTGAGATCTGGTAGCTATTTGCTACTCCTGAAATGCCAGAGCCAACTAACTAACTAGGTCTTATTTCTCAGACCCGCTCCCATCCCCCACCCGTCTTCAGAAGAGGGGCAATTAAAAAAAAGTTTTGCAATCTGGTACCCGAGGATCTTATATTTGCTACAGTTTCAAAACTCAGATGTTACAGTTTTTGCAGAAGGAACATGGAGTGCAAAAGCACTTGCTCTACACACACACACACACACACACATATATATATATATATATATATATATATATATATATTATATACACACACACACATACATATTTTTCACACATACATATACCCTAATATACATTTTCAGCACTCAGCTTTATCCACAAATAAAATACCACCATTTAAATGCAGGCATGCACTATTACTAAAGAATGAGCAGGATCAGCCAATAGTTCCCCCAACACTTTACACCCAGGCACTTGCCCCCATCGCCCCACCTTAGCTACGCTACTGCAAATAAGTGTACTACAGCCTTCCTTTACAGGTTCTCTTCATCTGCTTACAGACAGGTATCCCACCTTATGCAATTATTTGTTAAACAGATAAGTTAACTGGTCTGCTGATGACCTTTTAAGCCATAACTTGGAGCACAAAGGCATTAATAGGTGCAAACTATAGATGCATAACACAAGCATACCACATCAGTACGACAAATTCAATCAGCATGCTTTTGGCAGAGGAGAGGAACTGGAGTGCCTGGTGAAAAAAGTACAATGACATGAGGAGACCATGTAGTTTTTACATAAACAATTGGAGTTCAGGAATGAACCACAAACCCTAGAGCTATAACACAAACCTTAACCATTGAGCTAGTGTGATACCTGGTACTCCCCATCCTTGCTACTGCTTATTAAGTCCTATTTTATGTGCTTTATAAATTACTAATATCTGAAATTACTTCTTTAAGTGTTCTCTACAGTAATTGCTATTCAGCCTACACAGGGTTAACCTGCAGTTTAGTGTCCTTCTATCAATGAATGGTAATGCTACCCACTGATTAGCAGATAAATATGTATGCCTTACTGTCTACCTTTGAAATATAAACATGCAGTTTTCATTTTTTTAATCTCTCAGCTCATTCCAGAAACCAATATTTTAACTAAGTAGTATACTTCCTAAAAAGAAAATACGTACATGTATAAGGAGTATGTAACCTGCTGATGTGCCCAGTGATAGCAATGCTACCCATTACATCAATTAGGGTACATCAACAACAGTCTACTAGGAAAGCAGGAGGTTATACAGGGTCAAACTCACCAAATGCTGTGTTCCAGCAGAGAATTAAAAAAAAAAAACAGTACTTCATATGTAATGCAGTAAGAAAATGTTAAGAAATGCTACGTATATAAATAAGATTCAACACTCTTCATAATAACTCT